>NC_047044.1:1727468-1794500 GCF_011762595.2 Tursiops truncatus | reverse complement strand
GTGCACACTCAGGAGGGCCGCTGTTAGCCTGACGCCCCCACCGCAGCTCTGGACGTTCTTCAGGCCCGCTGGCTTCCCCCTAGGCGCTGGGGAGCCATGCAGGGGACCACGCGCGAGTACCAGCTCAGGGGGTCTGACACAGGTTGTCTGCCCATCCTGGGGACGCAGCCCTGTTGCAGGGCACCAGCAGAGAGGGGGCAGTGCGACGGCCAGGTCCCCTCCCTGGTGGAGGGCCACCAGGGCCTGGAGGAGGCCGGTCGTGGTGGATCCTGGCGATGCATGGAACACTGCTGACGTTCCTGTGTGTGAATGTGTGCGTGGATGTGGTGACGTTCGCTAAACTCTCACGTGCATTATACGTGATGCCCTTCGGCACGTGAAGTAGGTGAGATACGTTGTGAACTGATCTAGAATCAAATCAGTGAAGTGATCTAGAATCAGAAGCCGTCCCTGTATCCCTGCACTTACAGTCAGTAAAATCGTTACAGGAAAGGCATGGAGTATAATATGAACCTATGTAACGGATGATGTAAGTAAGTAATTATGCATCTGTTTGTAACACGTGCTGTCGTTCACACACACGTTAATAAATGGACTTAGGGCTCCTTTGAGGCATGTTGAGACTCCTGCAGTCACCGCCTACTGTAGTGGTGACCAGCTTGCCCTCCTGTGACGTTTTCTTTCATCTTTCCTTTCATCAGGTCTGTTCCTGTGTGCACACACAGGCACACCACAGTGTAACATACAACACTGTAAACACATGCACACTTGGGACAGGCACACAGGTGTGAATGGGACACACACACACACACACACGTACACGTTGTGATGCAGCCCCAGCCTGGAGGGCTGGGGAGCAGAGGGTGAGGCCTCCACCTCCGCTTCCTGGCCCTGCGGTCCTGTCCTGCACCCGACACCCTGCGGGGTGCCTTCCAGAGGGCCACGTGCTGTTCTTTATTTTCACAGATGAAGCAGGTGAGGCCTGGCGACGTCCAAGGGCAGGCCCAGGTCACAGAGGTCAAGGGGACGTGGGCCGACGTATGGGCTCACTTTTTCTCTGCTTGGATCCGGGGGCAAGTGGCAGCCTGGTCTTACATCCATCTCCCCTCACACACCCTGATGCCTGCCTCGCCGACTCAGTGCCTGGCCAGTGGCTCACATGTGCTTGTGCAGATGGCCTGTGGGATTAGGAAGCTGGGTGGCAGTGTGATATCAGGCAAGTCACTGGGCCACTGGGACCCTCAGTCTCCTCCTCGGCAGGCTGGAAAGGATCGTAGAAACTTGCTCGGTGGATCTGAATGGACAGACGGGCCGCTCCACCCAGACTCGCTTAGCTGAGAAGGACGTTCGCTGATCTCGGGTGGGAATCGCCACCAGGGGCTCGAGCCTCAGCCTGGGTCCACACCCCACTCCCTGCCCCCTCGGAGGTTCGTCCTCCAGCTGACTCAGCCTGGAGGCCTCGGCTGTTGGCCGCCAGCACTTTCTGGGACGCTGGGCCCTGGCTCCGAGGAGTCCTCGGGGAAGGTCAGGGCCCTCCGTCCGTCCCTACCGAGGGCTCTGACTGCCGGCCCAACCTGTGCCCTCTCTCTGAGCAGAGTGGCAGGCTCTTCAGAACCATCTCCACAGAGAGGGCCTCCCAAAAAGAAGGGGGAGCCCAGGACAGCTGAAGGGGTGGGAGACAAGCCCAGCCCCCGCAGGGCCCCTCTGGGACCCATCAGACTGAGGGGCTGGGCCGTTGTTCCTGGGGGAGATGGCCCAGGAAAGAGCCAGAAGCAAGCCTGGGTCCTGAGAGCCTGGTGGGCGGGGGTGGCCGGGGGCCTGCCGGGGTTTGGAGTCCACTGACCAGGCTTGACTGAAGCCCTGCCCTCCCTGACGGAGTTTCCATCTCCGAGTGGCCCTGGAGAGTCAGGGGCAGGAAGGCTGGGACCTGCCCACTTCCTCTGCGTTATTAGGCCTGACGGCGGGCTGACTTGTGCCGGCGGCGTGGGGCTGAGGTGCTGTCCGCGCGGGTGGCCCACAGCTGCGGGGAGCGGGGTCACTGGACTCTGCTGAGCTGACAGCACGGGCTGGCGGTGGAGGGATGTTGCTCTCGGCCGACCCCATTCCCCAGCCGCGACCCGGGTGGCAAGAAGGACCAGCCCCTTGCTTCCAGGCACTGGTGTGTCTTTGTGTGGGTGAAGGGCTGGGGGGCTGGACGCGGGACCACCCCTCTGGAGGGGGTTGGGCACACGTTTGCAGGTGGGGAGCACCCCCAGAAAAGCTTGGCTCTGCTGGACATCCTCTTCCTGCAGTCCACGTGGCGGGCGGCTGCTTCTGCCACTGGCTGCCCACGATGCCCAGACGGCCCAGGGCGGAAGCCGGGCCACGTGCTTGGTCGCACCGTCCGGTGGTGTCTCCGAGGCCGCCCTGCGTGCACGCTGCCACGCCCAGCTGTGTGACCTTGATGGTGTCCACGGTGATTTCCATGAGGTCCTCCATGGCTCACGTCACCGCTTTGTCCAGACACAACTTTTCAGGGAGCGGGAGGGAGGCCTGCCCTGTGCCCCAGCCCCTCTGGCCGCCGGGGGAGCTTGGGGGGCACTGCCCAGACCACCTCCATGGTCCCTTTCAGCATGAATGTCCTTGGAGAAAGCAGGTCACAGACTCAGATCACTGCTCTGGGGACTTGAGTGGGGCGTCGTGGCTGAGACCCCAGCCCCGTGGATGGAGTCACACGGCTGTGGCCAGGCCAGGCCTCGGGGTGTGGGTGCACCTGGTGGTCCTCACGGCCCACCCTTGGGGGTGGGCGACCCCGGGTCCGGCCTTTCCCATCCACAGGCCCATGTCTATTTGCTCCCCTTTCCTTCTCCCAGGGGCACGTGCGAGTCTAACTGCTCTGTCAGATGAAAACCCTGCAGGTGTGATGCGACCTGTGGCGTCCAAGCCAAGATGCTCTCGGTGGCTGAGATGGGCTGGGAGAACCTGGACACTTTCCCAGGGGCGGGACAGGACGGTCAGGGCGGTGCCTATCCAGCCGCGTGCTGGCCGCCTCGAAGGCAGCTGTGACCCAGGGACACTCAAATGGCGCCTTGGGCAGGCTTTGGGGGAGTCCAGCGGGTGCTGGAAGGGCCACTGTGGCCTTCACTGCTCTGACCTCCGTGGACTTCTGGTCAGTGATGGCTCGGGCCTTGGAGGGCACGGGGTGGTCACCCTGAGGGCAGCCCCCGAGGCCTCCGTCCATCAGCTCACGGCCCTGGCGGGTACCTCGGGCACCGGCTCCCTGGCTTGGGGGCCATCTGAGGTCTCAGGCAGGGTGGGCACCATCCTCAACATTGACCGTCGGCCCCTGTGTTCCCCACCCTGCATTGGACTTGGGGTGAGACCGCAGGGATTGGGCTGTGGCCTCTGGGTGCCAGTGGCTGGCTCTGGGCCCTGGTCTCCTGGTGTGACAGCAGAGTCCCGCACGGGCCTGAGGCTGGACCTGCCAAGGGCGGCCCCCTCTGCCGCTGGCCCCCAGCCTCCAGGGCCCCTGGTTTGGGCAGGAGGCTGTGTTCTGGAAGGCTCGGGCAAGCATGCTGCCCTCTGGGACTCTCCCTGAGGACCCTGCCGAAGCCCCAGGCCTAACACACACGTCCACCCTTGGCCCTGTGCTCTCCCCTGCGATTCTGGAGGAGGGTGTGCAGACTTTAAAACACACACTCTTTTCAAAGTCAGCCTGTGCCTAGAGAAGGCGGATTTTATTAGCCAATTACCTCTCTTCTTCTCTGATCACAGGAGCGGCCAAGCAGGCCCTCCGATGTGCTTCACTGACAGCAGCCCAGACCTCGCTGATAAATAGCTGTGCTTTGCAAACCCACAGCCTCCTCCTGAGCCCTCCCTCCCCAGGGAGCTCCTGGGGCCAGTTGCCTGGGCGACAGCCTGGCTAGACACGCCCACACAGTGTGGTGCACGTATCGAGCGCCTGCTGTATGCCAGGCACGGGCTGTGTGCTGGGGCTGGCGGGTCCGGTGGGACCATATATGTGACGAGCAGAGCAGAAGCTCCAGTGTGTGCCCTTTGAGAAATGCACAGCTGAGGGGTCGAGTGGTGGCCCCCTAAGGACAGGTCCACCCAGAACCTGTGGACGTGGCCAGATTCAGAAGCAGGGTCTTTGCAGGTGTGGTGAAGGTCAGATTCTCCAGATGAGATTGTCCTGGATCCAGGTCTACCCTCTATCCAAGGACAAGTGTCCTTAGAAGAGATGCAGGGAGAGGCCACGCGAAGATGGAGGCAGAGACAGGTGATGTGTCCACAAGCCCAGGGAGGCTCGCAGCCTCCCGAGGCTGCAGGAGGTGGGCAGAGCCCTCCCCCACAGCCTCCAGAGAGAGCATGACCCTGCCCACGCCATGACCTTGAACCTATGGCTTCCAGGACTTGGGAGAATGAATTTCTGTGGTTTGCGATCATTTTTACGGTGACCACAGGAACCCGACAGGCCACACAGGGTGATGGAGGGAGCAGCGGCCAGGAGGAGCTGAATCACCAGTGCCACCTGTGCCAGGGGTGCAGGGGTCTCACCTCCACCTTGTGTCCCGAGGAGGCCTGGACGGGCAGGTGCTCCAGCAGCGTTCCGGCAAAGATACGGTTTCCCACCTGGCACCTGAACCCACGGGTGTGACGGCCACTGAGTTTCAGGTTGAAGCAGAAGCCGAGTCCCCCGGCGGTGGGGCTGGGGGGGGGGCCCGGAAGTTCTCAATGCGCCTCCGTCCATAAATCAGCGTTTCCCAAAGCCAGGGCACGTACGTTGTGCATACGAGATGGCTTTGTTTGGGCTTGGTGGGCATTTTTCATTTTAATGGTCGTGTGTATATATTTATGGTTACCTTCTATTTACGGCCATGGCTCTGCCTTCCCACATACAGGAGAAGGACAGTTCCTTTCCAGCTGCATAGGGACTTTCTGTGTGGTGGGCTGCGGTGGAAATGCTGAGCTGCTGGGACGCGTGTTTATGAAGCACCTACTGAGTGCCTGCCCCGGCGAACAGGCTGAGGCAAGGAGTGGGGCGCGGGAGGCTGGTGGGCGCGGATCTGAGGCTGTGCAGGCAGCAGGGGCTCCGGAAAGTTGTGCGGGCGTGTGGGGGTCATCTCAGGCCTGCGCTCCAGGAATTGTGGTCACTTCCTCGGTGTCCAGGCCAGCTGAGGACGAAGGGGCCTCCCTCAGATGAGGGACGTGGACTCCACGGTGGACCCTGTAATGGAGAGGTGGGCGGTCAGCTTCCTGGGGCTGCCGTCACAAAGGACCATGACCGGAGGCGGGGTGGGGGGGCTTGAAGAACGGACATGTATTGTCTTCTCCTTCTGGAGGCCAGAAGTCCAGGTCAGGACGTTGCAGGGTGGGTTCCTTCCAGGCCTCTTTCCCACTTCTGGTGGCTCCAAACGACCCTGACTTTCCTGGGCTTGTGGCCCCACCACTCCAGTCCCTGCCTGCTGTCACGTGTCATTCTCCCTGTGTCTCAGATCTTCGTCTCTCTTATCAGGACACTGGTCCTTGGATTTAGGCCCCACCCAGATCCAGATGGTCGCATCCTGGGAGCCTTCACTGTATCTGCAAGGACATCTATTCCAGATAAAACCACGTTCTGGGGTTCTGGGTAGACCCATCTTTGGGGTCCACCGTTCCGCTCACCCCATGGTGGGGTGGAAGAGGATGCGCCCCTGTGCCTGGGCACTAACACCATCACCAGAGTCTTGCAGATCTTAGAGCAACAAGCACCAGCTTCCTTCCAGTCTGGGTCTTGCCTGTGTTTGGGATTCTCCCGGGGGCTGGGGGCCAGTACAGTTTGTAGGAGTGTGGAGTGGAGCAGGGCTTCCTCCCCCCTGAACCCCGTTGCTCCCTGATGGAAGGGGCAGCCCTGGGAGACCCCTGCATCCTGCATTTGGAGGTCCTGTTGTCCCACCCACACTGTGCCTGCCGTCTGCAGGCTGAGCTAACCACACGGGTCCAGGACGCTGCCTCTGCTCGTGGACGGCACGTGTCCATTTGAAAGTTATTTGTTTTTTTCTTTGCTTTCTCTCTTTTTTTAAAGAAATTTGTGAAAGCCACTTTGGCATTGGTGCCTGGCCTCCCCCAAGGCACGTTGGATTCCATTTGGAATAGTCTGTTGCCAACTTAACAGATACCCAGCACGTTATTAAAAATGTGTTTGTAACGTTTATTCTTTTGATTCCCAAGTCATCCTGATGTGTTGACTCATGTTGGTTGAACCTCGCATATTTCTTTTTCATGAAGTGTGTGGCTTGGCGATGAGAGCGAAATGCAGGATTCTGGGTATTGAGTTAATTTCCCACTGTGGCTGGGAAGGTGTAGGCAGGAAAGAGGGGGTGCTTTCCCTGAGGAATCTTCTAGAATGGAAGGTGGTTCCTCTTGGGTGGAAAGCACCATGAGAGCCAGAGATTCGGGGAGCAGGAGAGCAGCCCCCAGGCCCCATTGCAGGCTTCCCGTCGGGATCCTGCTTCCCCGGCCTGTCGTGGGAGGGCATCTGATGCGGCCAGCCACCTGGAGGGCGGCCTGTGATGCCTTGAGTTGACCGTGGGGGAGGGCGCAGAGGTGTTGGGAGGTCCTGAGGGCGGCCTCACTGTGGACAGAGGCCTCTTGCTGGTTTGGGGAGGAGACAGGGACACGAGAGGTGGCCATGGGGAGGTCCAGGTGAGGGAGGGCCAGCGTGTGCCCAGGCAGTGGAATCAGAAGGTGGGGGACAGACCAAGAGCGCCTGGAGGTAGCCTGCTGGGCCAGTGGCCTCCCTGTGCCCTTGGCGGGCATGGCAGCTCCCACAACTGTGCTGCAAGGTGAGGGGTCGTCTCCCTGGGTGCTGGACACTTGTCCACTCACGTGCGGTTCCCCAGAGGTCAGAGGTGAGGAGGGCGAGGTGGCTGAAGGGGGCGGGGGGCTTGATGAAGCCTCTGTGGGCATTGTCCTCCGCAGGCGTGTTTCTCAATGGCCCGGGACATGCCACCCTCTGTCTCAAAAAGGACATCCTTCCCACGGGAGCGCAGCCGAGCCTCGTGGCCGGAAGCTCCCTTCAGCCGCTGGAGAAGTGACTGGAGGTGTGGTGCAGCACGTGGTCCAGGAGTAGCTGGTGTCTGCCTGCACACGTGACGGGGGCTCCCTGGGAGGTGGGAGTGCTGCCCTGGGAGTCTGTGGGTCCTGAGCCAATGTCCTTCCAGGGACCAGCTCGTCCCGTCCCATCAGTCACTGACCCCCTCCCCCCATCCTAGGTGACCGTCCTGGGAGCCCGTGGTCGCTCGGTGCGGTCTGGGCTCACCGTCTACGACCTTGAGGACTTGTGTTCTTCGTGCCTGGACCGGAGGGCGGCGGGGGCCGGGGACGGCGGTTAGGCCAGCAGGCGCCGCTAGAGCATCCCTTGCCTTTCGGACAGCGTGTGTGGGCGAGGCTGCCCTTCCCCCCTCCCCAGGCCCGGGGTCCATGCCTCCCGCCTCCCAGCCGCTGCTGCCTTGGGCTGAAGGTTCTCGACACAGCCGCGGGCAGGTGGGCTGGTGTCTGCAGCTTCTTCCCGCCTTCCCGTCCTGTCCTCGTGTTGGATGCACTTTGGGTGCCGAGAGGCTGGGCTCGGCCTCCCGGGGCTCTGGGGTGTGGGAGCACCAGTGTCAACAGAATTTCCTGGAAAACTTAGCAGTTGACACAGCGAAGGGAGCATTCGTGGTGCTCCCCCGACACCCATATGTTTTCTGGGACTGAACTTGGGAGGTTCAGGGGAGGCCGTGGGACTCGCTGGGCGGGGCCCCTGGGGCTGATCAAGTGTGAAGTCTGGTCCGTGTGATGGAGATCCAGCCCTTGCCGTCCTGGGCACAGGGGCTTCCTCGGAGCTTGCTGGGTGAGGGAAGGGAGACAGGACGACCGAGTTGCCTGCAGCCGCGGGAGGGGGTGTCCGCCTGGACCCAGGCAGGAGCCATAGTGGGCCCAAGTGGCTGGTGCCATCAGAGCATCACCTGCCGAATTTCCCGGAGTGACTCCGTGTGCACAGGCCGGCCTGGGCCCACACTCGTGTCGCTGGCAGGCCTTGGGGTTTGTTTGTAAAAGGAGACTGCTGGAGATGGAGGCGGTGGGAAAGCGTCTGGTGTGGCCGCTTCCTTGTACCGGGCACACTGAGGCCCGGTGGGAGAGGGACTTGCCCAAGGCCGCGTGGAGCTCAGCGAATGACATCGGCAGATGTCAGGGAAGTGGATTTTCAGGTGGGGAGATGGGTCTGGCCGAAAGCTTACAGGGGCCATCCCTCCACAGCAGGTGGGAGCTCGGAGCCGAGCAGGCTGGGGGCTGTGCAGCTGGGCTGATGGGGCTGGTGGGGGTGCCTGGGGCCTGCAGGGCTGCGTCTGGCTAGTTATTTAGTCGAGAGAAACGTTCCACCTGACCCTCCGATCCGCATCTCAAGTGACCAACTGCTGGAAACGGCACTTTTATTCCCAGGCCCCCCCCCCCCCCCCCACCTGCACCATCTCCAGGGCGGCGTGCTCTGCAAGCTGGGGGTCTGACCCCAGGGCACCGTGGAATCCTCGCCACCAGCCAGCCGGGGCACTGGCCAGCTGTGGCCGTGGCCTTGCCCTCCTGGGCCTCCGCTTCCCAGTCAGTAAAGTCGGGGTGCTCCTGGCCTCCCTGCCCCGGCTGCGATACGGTGATGAAGGGCCCCCGAGATTGTGGGGAGGGGGCGTGGGCAGCTCACAGCGCGGTGCCCGCACCTCAGAAGCCCTCGGTCCGCGAGGCTATTGCTTTGAGCTCTTTTTGTTGCTTTTCTTGTTACTCAAGACGTAGCTCTTACAGAGCCATGGTTTCCTAGGAGGCCGATCGTGACAAATGCCAGGAAACAGAGGCATCTTACCAACCCCTGTGCGGGGGCCTGCAGACCCTCCAGGCCCTCGAAGCTGTGCTTTCTCCATCCCTGGAGTGATGTCTGTGTCTCTCGGGGACTCACAGGGATGACCCTGGGGGTCCGGGGGCTGCTCTTGGCTGGCAGAGCTGCCCCAGCCTCGGGGTGCAGCCAGGGCCCGGCCGGGCTGGGGGCCATGGGTTGCCCAGGAGATGGCAGACGTCTGTGTGTCTGACCCCCTCAAGAGGGCCGCTGGGATGGTCCGGGAGCACCCGAGGGGGCCTTGCGGGCCGTACGCGTGCAGGGAACCTCTTGGTTTGCTGCCAGTGCCGAGCACGTGTCGACCTGAACACACGCCGGTGCCTGGGGTCACGTGGCTCCCTCACAGTAGTCAGGGGCTCCTGTGTGGGTCCCGCATTCCCCTCAGCCACCTGCTGGTGGACAGTGCAGTGTAGATGGCCAGGCAGATGGAACCCTCGGCGTGGAGCTCTGGCCACCGAGACCGTGGAAACGTGCACCAGCTCGTCACCGAGCCTCAGGGTGGAGCTGGCGTGTGGGCCGAGCCCCTCCTGTGCGCGTCTGTGTTCTGCACACAGGAGCCCTTTGGACCCCGGCCTGAGGGTGATCCCTCGTCCATAGGAGACTCTCGGCTGCAAGACCGTCCGGATTAGCTGTCCCCACGGCCCTGGGCGCACAGAGCCACACATCAGCGAGTCTGGAATTAAGTGTTCCTTGAGGCTCGTGATCCAGTGAGCGGTGAGCCCGCGTCGCACTCGGAGTTGGCGCTCCGAGCGTATTTGCAGCTGTGCAACCACGTCTCCGGGCTTCACTGCCCCGACCACAGAGGGGTCCTCCTAACGCCTTCCTGCCTGGGGGGTGTGGTACAGCCCTGGGGTCTTGCAAGGAGACCGGCTCCAACTCAGGGGGACTCCCTGTCCCCCAAGCTGTCGCCCCCAGGCTCCTCTGTTTCTCCAGCCCCCAGGGTAGCGGTGGTCAGCGCCGTGCCCTCAGCTCCAGCTGGCATATGCCACGAGCGAGGGCAGCTGATGGCATGGCGCTGACCGGCCGCACAGAAAAAGCTGGGGACATGGATGCATTTTGTTCTGAGGATCAAGCGGTCCCCACTGGCAGGAATGAGGTCCTCCAGGGCAGGGGAGCTGGAAGCTGCTCTCCAGGCCAAATCCAGACAAGCAGGGGCCGCAGAGGCCATGGCAGTGTGTCCTGGGCGAGAGGAGCTGGGCGGGGGGCTCCGCGTCGCCGCCATGGACCCCTGGGAGCCCAGCGAGGTCCGCCCCACCCCTTGTTGGTTAATTATTGTCTGCAGGGCCCCTAACATCACCAGACACTAATCCTTTAAGAACAGAGACCATCTTCAACAACAGCTGAATGCCAAGCCGAATACATTAAAACTTCTCCAGCATGCTATCTGTAGCCTTATTAAGTGGCAAGATTATGCAAAATAAATCGTTAAGTTTGGTAATGCACCTTTCCGTGAGGTTCCTACGGAACGTTCGTGATCTCCCATTGGGCTCTGTTTAAGCTCGCTGCAGGGGAATTAGTGGTATTACTGCTTAAATCTTAACTTTTGTGTTAAGAAAGCATCTTGCAAAGCTTTTGAAATGTATCTTGAGAGCAGTGCCTAGCTTCCTGGGTTTAACAAGGGAGTGAGTGCAAGGGGCTTCAGAGCCGCTAATCTGTACGTATTTTGGTCGTGAGCCAGTAGATGTTTTTCCATCTCATTAAAAAAAAAAGGTGTTGTTTTCCTGAAAGTTACTGAGATAAAGTTGTCTCAGAGGCCAGGGGATGTGGAGGCGACATGGCCTCAGAGGGCCCAGGCCAGCCTTGCTAGCTGGTCCCCGAGGGCCAGGTCTGGCACTGGGCTCTGGGCACACGGCCGGGGAGGAGGGGACAGCAGCCTCGCTGGCTCCCTTCAAAGGCATGTTCCAGATGTGCACGCACAGATGAATGGATAGACGAGGTCTCCAAACGAGGTCCACCGAGCCTGGTGGCAGGCTTGTCCTTGGGCAGGTGTGCAGGATGCCTTCAGGGCAGGCTAGCAGGTGTCAGGGCTCAGCAGGTGTCAGGGGTCAGAGCCCGGCAGGGCTCAGGGCTCAGCAGGTGTCAGGGGTCAGCAGGGGTCAGGGGTCAGCAAGTGTCAGGGGTCAGCAGGTGTCAGGGCCCGGCAGAGCTCAGGGCTCAGCAGATGTCAGGGGTCAGCAGGGGTCAGGGCCCGGCAGGGCTCAGGGGTCAGCAGGGGTCAGGGGTCAGCAGGGGTCAGGGCCCGGCAGGGCTCAGGGACAGGTGATCTTGGGCTTCTGGGCACTGCTGAGGACACCCAGCCTGTGGACTGAGAGTCTGATGGCTGGGTGCCCCTTGAAAGCCCAGGAGAGGGGCGTGGCGTGGCGGGCAGCTCTAGACCCTGCGCCTGCCAGGATGGCATGTTCAGCAGGTGGTCCCCAGAGACATCCGTCTTCCCGGGGGGAGGGAGCCCCCGCAGCCGCCTGGTGCAGATGCGCTGTGTCTCCTTCTGCTCGGGGCTGGTGTTCTTTCGGGGGCCGTCCTGTAACGAGGCTGAACTAGCCCCGCCCCTCAGGGCCACTGGCAGCCTCTCACCAATCTGCAGGCCTTGCCTGAGGCGCCCTGCTCGCCTCTCCGGGCTAAGAACCTCTGGCTGGGGGTGCGGGAGCCCATGGCCCAGAGCGCAGGTGGGCCGCTCGCCCGCTGGCCATCCAGGCCGTGCTGTCCTGCGGCCCGCGCCTGAGGCTCTCCCTCTGTCACCTGATCTTCATTTTGGGGTGGCCCTGTTGTGCCCCATTTCTGCTAGAGCTCCAGACTCCAGCTAAGATATAACAGCCGTGGACACGTGCCCCACCTTGGTAACTATGCGACACCCCTGGAGAATGAGCGGGGGGCCAGGGGGCCTGGCGAGGGCCGTGTTCGGACAGCCCAGAGCCGGGAGAGCCGGTGGGGTGTGTGTAGGGACGTGGGGCCCCCGGGAAGGTGGCAGCCCAGGGTGGGGTCCCGGCAGGACCAGCAAGTGGGGCCCCGGGCACCCACCACCGAGCTTCAGAGCAGAGGCCACTCGAAGGCTCTGGGAGGTGAAAGGGGCTGTTGGCAGCCGTGTGGCCACGTTTGTCCTGCCCAGCGAGGCACGTCCACTCTTGGTTTTCACCTTTTTAAAGTGCACGTGTGTGTGTGTGTGTGTGTGTGTGTGTGTGTGTGTGTGTGTGTGTGCAGGTGATTTACTGGTGTAGGTAGCGCCTTTACGTCGCACAGGGTTCGGAGGAAGGGCTGCCAGCCTGTGCCCTCGAGGTGCCCAAGCCTGGTGCAGGTGCACCGCGACGGAAGGCACAGAGCTGGCGCATACCAGCTCGCAGGCGTGCCGGCCTCTCTGTTCTCCTGGGTGGGAGGTTTCGTTTCCTAAAAAATAGCTTTTATCACAGTTTTCGTTCTTGGCTCCAGCCTCTCTCGCGGCTCTTCCTGTAGCCGGGCGGCCTGTCTGAGCAGCAGGCGGGACCCGAGGGGCTCGGGGCACGGAGGACCCCGGCTCCATGTCTGGCGTCTCAGGACGTGGCGGGGCATGGGGGCGCCCAGGCAGATGGCCGCAGTCCCGCCAGTTGTTGCCTCTTCCAACAAGCGATTTTTACTGGAATGACTCAGCTTCCCAGACGGTCAGCGATGGGCTCGCCTGCCAGGAAGTGGGGCCCTCAGCCATAGTGATGGACGGCCTCCAGAGGTCGCTTTGGGAGAATGCGTTGTGGGGTGGGATATCTCAAGGCCAGGCCCCTCTGCCTGTGGGCTGTTGGGGTCACAGAAGTCCAGAGGTCACCCAGCTTTGGGGGTCCTTTGCTTAGTAGGGGATCTGCTGTCAGTCAGGGTCGTGATACAGTTTGGATGTGCCCAAGGGCATCCCTGGGGGGCATAGGAAAGTCCCGGCACCTTCCATCTGTCTTCTCACTGAAGGCACCGGGACGTGGCACCTGGTCCCGTAGGTTGAGGCCCTGGGGACTGGGCACCCGTCTGGCACCAACAGCCGTCCCCATCCACGTGGTGCCCGCTGGGCGTTCCTCAGTGGCAAGCTGCCCAGGGTTGTCATGGAGACATGACATGCATGTGGGGCTGGAGGAGGCTGTGGCTCTGGAGCCTTTGGGCCTGGGCTGGGTGGCTTCCAGGCAGAGGCCCCCTTCTTCTCCCCTCCTGCTCCCCTCTGTGCTGACAGCACCGTGAGCTGGGGCCTGTCCAGCGGAGACACCGTGAGCCCCTGCCCTAGGGTGGCACGTGAGTGAAGGATGGAGGGAAGGCCGGGTGGGGAAGCGGTACACCTGTGAGGAAACAGGTGGGGCTCCAGGCAAGGGTGGAGGCGGGCCATTTGGGGAAGAGAGGGGCGGGGAGCAGAGCCCTGAGGGAGGAGAGGCCCAGTGGCACCCGGCTAAGCCAATAAGTGCGTGTCTGTGGTGGTGGTGGTGGTGGTGGTGATGATGGCGGAGGTGGTCATTGTGGTGACAGCGATGGTGGAGGTGATGGTTGTGGTGGTGATGGTGGTGGGAACCAATCTCTCTGTTTCGGTGTCTTACATCCACCACCTCCTGTAACCCTAACAGCCCTTGTAGGTTGAAGGCAGGTATTACCTCCATTTTACACGTGAGATTTTTGAGATTTTAGAGGTGACCCAACACGAGTGCCCTGGTCGACCTCAGGTATAAACTCGAGACTGACTGATTCCAGAATCGGGCCCTGCCTTTGTCACTCCAAGGCACACAGTGGAAATAATTACGATCTGTTTGTTGCGTTGGCCTGAGCAGCAAGAGAGGCTGCCGGCGTCTGGAGCCCTGAGGGCTGAGGGGTCAGTATCCAGGCATGGCTGTCCTGGCCCCTGCCCACAGCTGGGGTGGGCATTGCTAACCCAGGGCTGAAGGTGCCCATGGGGTCAGGCCTAGGGAGCCCCGAGTCCCACATGGCTCGGGTTCTGGGTTCACAGCCCCGGGCAGTGTGACAGGGCGGCCTCCCTCCAAAGGAGGATGCTGGGCTCTGCATATGGAGGACAGGACAAGGTGGCGATTGCGGGGGACTCAGCCCTGTGAGCCCAGCGAGTCTGCACAGGGTCAGACCTTAGGAGGCCTCAGAGCTCTTGTCCTGCTGGGTGACGTCTGGGCGGCCCCAGATCACCCTTTGCAGACTCAGCTGCAGATCCCCGGGCTCAGCTTCTGGGACACGTGTGCCCTCTGGTCTCAAGGGTACTTGCACCCAGAAATCCCACCTCGGGGAATTTGTCCTGGGACACACGGAGAGCTATCCTGGGATCTGACGAAATCGTGTGGGGAGGGACTGGGGAGCTTGTCCCGGGGCAGATGGCGAGGGTCTCCCGGCATCTCCAATGTGGACAGTACCCCCAGCCGCCGAGGTGGGAACATCAGTGATACTTTCATAAATGAAGAAAAGCAGGCTTACCCTGTGCGTACAAAGCTCCCCCGGTTACCCTGGAGTTCCGTGTTTATAAGCATAGGTGTTTATGTGGGACACACGGAGAGGAAACACCGGGGGGAGCACGTGCTGGAGAGCTCACCTTGGCGGCTTCCCTGGGTGGCGCGATTTTCCGTGAAATGTGTTTTCTCTCTTCTCTGATATTCTTGTTTTTACGTAAAAATCACATTTACTTTTATGTGCAAAAGCACATCATTAAAAAGCACATTAACTGCCGCTTCTGCTCTGGGGTTGGCCATCGAGTTCCCAAGGGGAGGGTCACCCCTCCGCCTTGCCTCTTACCTGTGCACCTGAGCGGACGCAGACACATGGGGGGGCATGGCGATGGTTTACTGCTCTGGACCGATGCTGGGCTCGTGCATGAGCCCTGGCTGTGACCCAGGCGTCCCCGTGGCCCGAGGCACACGCAGTCCCCGCTGGTGGCATCTCCCCAGGCAGAAAGAACCCAGGTCCCGCATCCCTTCTACTGAGGTGGTTTGATGCCACCCCTGTGCCCTGAGGGTGGCAGGATGCGGATGCAAGCTTGGGGACCCACACAGTGGCCCCTCACGCAGGCACGCTGGTCCAGGTGCCCACTGAGGTGGGATGCGGTGTCAGGCGTGGCGCAGGTGGCTGTGTCATGGGGCAGGTGTGCACGCGGGACCTCTGCCCGAGGTCAGACCACCTGTTCGGCTGCTGCACTCCATGTCGTGAGCACCCCAGGGCCAGCTCGGCCCCCGTTGGACAGCTCTGCCTTCCACCCGCCTTCCCCACGGGCTGCCCGCTCCAGTGCCCCAGCCAGGCCAGCGCGTCCTCCCAAATCCCCTGCTGTCCTCCTCTTCTCCTCCTGACCTGGGCTCTGTCATCTCCCGCGGCAAGGACAGCCCCTCCCCAGCCCACCCGTCCTGGCCCTTTTAGATGGAAGGGTCCCTTGAGAGTCTGATGCAGGAGGGCCCCTTCTTCAACACGGTGTGGGCCATCTGTACCGCCCATCATTAGTGGGTCTTAAAACGGGGAAATTCTGACACGTGGTTGGGCCTCGAGGACAGCACACTCGGGGAATAAGCCAGACACAGAAGGACAGATACTGTGATTCCACCCGTGTGAGGTCCCTGGAGCCCTCAGAGCCTCAGGCACAGAAAGTAGACGGCGGGGCCAGGGTCTGGGGGAGGGGGAGGGGGGAGTCAGTGTGTAATTGGGGGCAGGTTTTCCGTTTGGGAAGATGAGAAAGTTCTGGTGGTGGTGGTCGCACAAAAGTGTGAATGGACTCAGTGCTGCTGAGCTGCGCACGTAAAATGGCTGAGAAGGTGAATTTTGTTATGGGCATTCCACCAGAATAAAAACTAACCAACCAGCTGGAGGAGGGGCCTCTTCCCAGAGAGGCACGTCTGTGTGCCCACAGACCCATGGGTGCACGGGGTCCCCTCAGCCCCCCAAGCCTTTCTCCTGCTAGTGGGGTACAGCAGGCCCCTCTCAGCTTGGGGGGGCCCTGGGTGGCTGTGGGGTGATGGTGGGTCCTCCCTGTCTGTGAACCCGGAGGCTCCCCGTGGGGTCTGTGTGCCCCTGTGACCCAGCCTCCCCGCACCTCGGTGGGCGCCACCGTGAGGCCCACTGGCCTGAGTCTTAGGTGCTGGCCTGAGATGATGCTGCCTGGACAGCAGGTGCCCTGGGCTGGGGTGAGGGGGCGGAGAGCCCCAGATGCACTCCCAGCCCCAGGGGGGCTGCGTCTAGGGGTCCTGGGGGCGTTAGTTAGTTGTGTTCTTTGCCAGGAGCAGATGCTGGGCAGGAACGTCGTGAGCCTTGTAGTCCGTCGTGATTCACCCGCACCCTGCAGAGGACGAGGCGCGTGCATTTTAGAGCAGAGTTCTCTGGGGGGCCTGTCCGGGGACGGGGCCCTTTCCTCTGTGTGTGTGAGGGGGGGGCGGTGGCGCTGCTGTGAGTTGTGTGACAAAGCGCAGGGCAGGGCCCCCTCTCCAGAAGCCCTCCAGCCTTTCCGTGCTCCTGTGACTCAAGGCGGGACCTCCCTCGGGCAGACGGAAGCCTCCCAGCGCCCAGGGCTCTGGGCCCGACGGCCAGCTTCCCGCCGTCTGGGTGCGGGGCCCCGAGCCACAGCTGCGTGAGTATCACGGCCTCTGGCCCTGGTTTCCACGCTCCTCGGAGAGGCGCTGGCAGGCACTTGTCGTCATGGGGAAAGTGGACTCGGATCCCGGGGGATGGTGGGGAGCGGTGGTAAGCCCCCAGCTGCTGTCACGGGTGTCAGTCCCTCTTCTCTTGAAGCAGCACCTACAGAAGCGCGGCGATGGGTGCGGGGCTGCAGACGACTAATGCCTCCTGAGTGGGAGGCGCCTTCCCGTGCGGAGGCCAAGGCTGTGAGGGTGGACGCTCTGCCCCTCCGCCTCGCAACACGGGCACCGTGGGAGGGCCCCCTGCAGGGCACGGGTGAATCAGGACGGACTACAAGGCTCACGACGTTTCTGCCCGGAGCACCCGGGGAAGCCAGGAGGGGTGGCCCAGGCCGGGGCATTTCCGGGCTGGACACGGAGGCCCCGCTGGGTCAAGGGAACATGGATACACGTCCTCGCTGGCCCCGCGGTGAGCACAGGTGCCCGCCGCCCACCCCCGCCCTTGGGTGGCAGCAGGTGCGGGTCAGGGCTCCCGGGCGCCTCCCGCCCTCCTGGACGTTGGAGGCCTCCTGGGGCAGCCCCACGTGCCGCTCACCACTGCAGCGGTCACTCCTCTGTCCAGTAGAAGCGCATCTTCTCCAGCAGAAGCCTCAGGTCTTCTTCTCAGACTCTGGGTTTGAGTCATAGATGGATGGCAGGTACCTCCTCCACGGAGACCCTCTCTCCCAGGGGGTGGACCTTTGCACGTCGGGTTTCACGGATCGCTGAAGCAGGAACACGGGCGCTGGCAGCACAGAGCTGATCTGGGTTTGGGGCCGGGGTGGGGGGCTTCCTGGTGGAGGTGACCTCCAAGCTGATCCAGAAAGAGGAGCAGAGAACCAGGGGGCCCAATGCAGTGAGGCCGTGAGGCAGAGGGTCTAGCTGACCTCAGGGCAGCGTCACTCCCAAACAGGCGGGCACTGGAGACCTGCTGGGGTTGGGTCGCCCCTTGAGCAGCGAACTTGAGACTCCCCCCCCCCACCCCCGCCGCCATCCTTCAGAAAAGAACAAGAAGGTGTCCGGCGGGGGTCCTGGAGGGAGGGGCACTTGTTGATGGCTCGTGTGTGACCCCCAGCAGGGACAAGACTTCGAGTGCCGTTATCCCAAAATTATAAGCCCACCACCGGGAATGCGGAAGCACCCTCAGTAAATCCTGCTGTGCTGAGGGGCGTCCGTCTGATGGGCGTTGGAGGCGAGGGCATCCCTGAAAGGGAGCAGGAGCTGCAGGCCCCCCGCCCGCCCCCCAGGAGCGCGGCCGAGGCTGCGAGGGTGGACCCTCCACGCGGGGCTCCTGAGATAAGAACTGTTGTTTACACCTTGAAATGTTTGAACACGCTTAAAGAGAATAGCTCATGAAATTCAAATCACAGTGTCGGGGGGCGAGCACCCCACATCTTCTGTCTGTGGTTTTCTGGGCCGCACAGTCTGCAGTGAGCAGCTGCCGGGGGGCCCGTGGCTGCAGAGTCAGGGACCTTTGCCGTCTTCGCTCCAGGAAAGGCCTTCGGGTCCCCAAGCCAAAGTGGTGATGACTCAACGTGTGGAGAGGGCCGTCACTGATGGAAAGACGGCCTCGGCTTCCTCACCCACCTCGGAGCTTGAGTTGGCGGAGTCTGGGGAAGGCCGAGTGGCATTCACTCTGTAATGCAGGCGGTCCGTCTGATACCCGAGAGCACAGCTGGCTGCAGCCGTGACGAGGCCAGGGGGCCTAGCAGGGGGACGCGGAGCGAGGCCAGCCCTGGTCCTGTGCTGATCCGTGACCTTGGCCAGCTGCTCCACTCCCGGGTCCTCCGTGTGGGTCCTTATAAGGGGCTCAGGGAGGTCAGGGAGAAAGTAGGGGGCGTGATGGCAGAGGCAGAGGTCTGAGTTTAGTGGAGAACGGGCAGGAGCCTCCAGAAGCCGGCAAGTCGGGCACGCCCGGAAGCTGCCCACCCTGGCCTGAGCCCTGCAGGCCCCCGTCAGTCTCTGGGGCTGGGCACTGCTCTCTGCGTTGCTGGAGACCAGCCCGTCGGAGGTGACGTCTGTTGCAGGAGCCACGGGCAGTTCGTAAGAGGCCTGCAGGTGCGCCCGACCTGGGCCCGCGCCCGCCCTGCTGGCTCACTGCCATCGCCCCTCAGGCTGAGTGACCGTTAGAGCAGCTGGGGGATGGCACCGTGCAGCACGGTGGCCCCCCCGACCTCAGAAGGGAGGCTGGCGTTCAGGGAACACCCCCCAGGACGGGCTGCGTGGTCAGTCTGCCCCATTCCCTGCTGAGTGTCTGCGGTGCGTGTCCATCGACACTGTAGCTGGGGTCGTGCGGGCCTGTGGGAAGGGCACGTCCTGGGCCAGCCCACTCAAGGAGGCGTGCCCTGCCCTGAGCGCCTGGTGAGTGAACACCTCGGCCCTGTGCAACATGGGCCAGAAAGTCCCCATTCTTACTAGGAGTGAGATCGCTGACCCAGGAGAGTCAGGCCCCAGGAGATACGGCCTCCGCACCAGCCCGGCTGCACACCGCTGGGGGGAGCCCTTTGTCTCCTGGGCCCTTTGTCTCCAAGGTCAAAACCTACTCCCCGTGTCTCTGAGCTGCACATACCCAAGTTCCTGAGAGCCGCACCCCGTGGGTGCTATTTCTGCCCATTTCTCAGGTAGGGAAACCGAGGCAGAGCCAGGCTTCGAACCCAGGGAGTCTGGCCTGCGCGCGTACCTCCAGGCTGCGTGGAAGCAGACGTGGCGGAGGGAGCCGCGGCGTTTCTGACAGGGGGCTCAGTGGGAGTGGGCGTCCTCTGCCGGCCTCGGCACTGCCCCCACCGCGTGGGCCCAGAGCCGCTTTCCCAGGCCTGACACGTGCTTTGCGAGCGGACACCGTGTCCACGCGTGGCGTTCCGTGTCGTGTTCCCGTTCTCACGTCTTCATATTTACTTCTGCAGCGTCGATTGAATGAGAAAAGGCCATCCGCGCACTTTTGAGACAAGAGGCCTCGTAAATGCTTTATTGGAACAAGCTCGGGATTTACTTGCTCATAAAGACGCCCTGGACGGCGCTGCCCGGTGCTGGGTAATTGCTCGGCCGGCTTAACGATCGTCGTTGGCAGTCAGGCCGCTCGGGCGCGTGGCGGCGTGGGGAGCTGGGCCACGTGGCCTCGGAGGCCCGTCCCCCTGGTTGGCGAGGGGGGCGTCCGGGCCCCTTTGCTCGCGAAGCTCCTTCACACCCGTCCTGTTCCCCTGCCCCTGCCCGTGAGGGCGGTGGGCTTGGAGTTGCCCGATGAGCGGCTCTGCTGACCTTTGCAGAGCAGAGGAGTGGTGGATGGGATGGACGACCACGTGAGCTGCTTGACTTCCCGAGGCAGTGACCTGCCTTCAGCCTGAGTGTCCTCACTCCTAGTGAGAGCTGGGGCTTTCTGGCCCATGTTCTTCCTAGATCCAGCCCTGGCATGAGCCCTGGGAGCCCTAGACCCTGTGTTGGAGGTACCATCTCTCCCACAGTTGCTGGCCAGGTGCTCCCAGGGGTGCAGGACGCAGCTGGACCCCAGAGTCCTAGGCCCCCCATTCAAGGAGGACTTTGGTGACTTAGGCTGACCCTCACATTACAATTCGGGGACTGATGGTTGCACAGGGACCGGCAGCCCCAGCGTCCACCCGAGTGGTGGCATCAGGACGGAGACACGGCACCAGCCCGGCTGCACACTGCGGGTGGGGGAGCCCTTTGTCTCCGAGGTCAAAACCCACTTCCCGTGTCTCTGAGCTGCACACACCCAAGTCCCAGGCTCTGGGCACTACAACCTGGGTGTTTATGGGGTGCAGAGCTGCAGGCATCTTATTGAAATGCCAATGTCAAATCCAATAGGAAAGGAAGAAAGGAAAGGAAGGGGCGTGAGCCTGAGTTGCGGGTGGTCAGGCTGGAGGATGGAAGGAGAGAAGCTCCCGTCCCATCCCCGACCGCAGCCTTGCTGCCCTGTGCCTGCACCCAGCCCTGGAGACTGGATCTTGTCCCATGACTGATGGCTCAGGCTACCCCAAGAGCCGGACATCTGGGGCCTGAGCCCAGCGCCCAGGTTCCAGAAGGTTCTGTCCAGTGGGTCCAGATCAGCCTCCCAGGCCCTGTCGCAAACTCCCACCCTTGCTTTTCTGAAGTACCATCCGGGCCCTGCTGCAGGGGGTCCTCGGCCGCCGATGCTGCCCTGGGAGTGGCTGCCCCCACCCGGCACTGCAGGGCGTCAGTGCACGTAGGTTGGCGGCTTCTCTGACGAGTGCCCACCGTGGACCTTGGGCCCCCTAGGGTGTGGGAGTCGAGGGTGCCAGAAGAAGCACTAGAAACGGTCTGGACCGTGGCACCTTCACGCAGTCATTCAACAAACCCTCACCAGCCCTGTGTCCGGAGCTGGGGTGGAGAATCATGGCCTCTGCTGAGGGCAGGGCCTTCCGGGAGGACCTCCCAACCTGCCCATATTGCTTAGCACGTGGAACCCCGCAGTGGGAGCCTGGGTGAGCGGGGTGGGCCTTCTTCTGATTGACTGATGAGCCGTCCAGGGGTCCTGCCTGTGCAGGGCAGGGCTGGGGCCCCCTGGCCACCTGAGCTATGACCGCTGATGGCCACATGGTCCTGGCAGCCTGTGGGTCTTCTCTGAGGAGCAGAGCTGGGTAGTGGGGATGGGGGGCGCCCCTGCCCCACGTCCCCCCTTTACTCCCAGACCCCCCGGGCCAAATGCAGCCCCACCCTTGGTGGCCTCGCAGGGAGCCGGCCCATCCTCTGCCCGCACGGCCCCAGGACTCCAGCCCATGGCGCTCGTGGGCTCTTGTTATAAAGGGCGAGGGAGCCTTCATTCGGGGCTATTGCAACAGGTTAGCATGAACTCAGGTCCTGTGCAGTGAGGGGGAGTGGGAGGGAGTGGGTGGAAACTTACTAAGAGGAACAGTTAGGTACCAGGTGTGGGGAGGAGTCCAGATAAACTGGCTTAGCAGGATTCTTTGCCCAAACTGGGCTCAGCAGGCCAAGGCCAAGGTCTGGAGCAGAAGAGGTCTCAGCGGAACCTGACCTAAGTTTGGGCAAGGAAGGAGTCATCGCGTGCCGTGGTGCCTGCAAGGCTGTGGATGCTTGGGGAAGGGTGCAGTCATGGGAGGCTTCCTGGAGGAGGTGGTATGAATGCAGGACAGCTGCTACAAGGTGACTGGGGGGGGGGCTCCCACTAGAGCTGTCCCCTTTGACCTTGACAGAAGCCCTGATGGAGGTGGGCAGGATCCGTACGCTGTTCACCTGCTCCCTCGGGGCCTGTCACTCTCACTTAGTTGTGGCGTGTATCTCATGGGTGCCATGCTTTGACCAGAAGGTGCGTGAATCCCGTCCCCGGGTAAAGAGAACAAGGTCGTTCTCGCTGAGCGAAAGGCTGACCTCAGAATCCCAGGACTCAGTGTAGTCCTCAGGAAGCCTGGAGACAGGTGTGTGTGTCGGGGGTGGGGACAGACCAGCGAGGCCAGCATGACCCACTTCCCACATCAGATGCTGGCCCGGCCTCGGAGAGCATCTGAGGGCTTCTCAGCATCTGCGCCATAGGGGCTTAATTCCCTTCGTCATTTCCACAGGTATTTCCATAGAACTCGTTTTTTCAGTATTAGATTTAGGGAAGAGTTGTGAAGATAGTTCAGAAAGTTCCCATATGTCTCGTGTGCACTCTTCTCTGTTATTAACATCTTAGGATAGTTCGGGGCATTTGTTACAGTGAAGGAGCCACTATCGTATGTCATCATTAGCTAAAGTCCGTATGTGCTCAGACTTCCTTAGTTTTTACCTCGCGTCCCTTTGCTCTCCAGGACCCCACTTCACAGTTAGACATCCTGTCTCCTTGGGCTCCTCCCAGCTGACAGTTTCGCAGTTTTTGATGATCTCGACAGTTTGGGGGAGCGGGTCACATGCTTTGTAGAAGGCCCTCTGTTAGGTTTTGTCTGACGTTTTCCTCATGATTAGACTGGGTTGTGGGTTTGGGGGAAGGTGAGGTAACTGTCCTGTCCCGTCACCTCAGGGCTCACGCTGTCAGCGTGACCGATCGCTGTGACGCTGACGCTGACGCTGGTCACCTGGTTGAGGCTTCTCCCTCTGAGGCTTCTCCCTCTGAGGTTCCTCGTTTTCCTCCCCGTCTTCCTGTTCTCTTCTGGAGGAAGTCGCTCCGCACAGCCCAGGACTCAGGAGTGGGGAGTCACGCCCACCCGCTTCAGGTCGGGCAGTGCACCTACATTCATTATAGGGGATTCTTCAGCCCTGGAAACGTGCCCCTGCTCTCCACATGTTAACTGACCCTGTCACCTCCGGGTGTCAGCGTGGACTCACGGACTCTCCTACCTGGTTTTGCGTCACGTATCTGGTTATTCACCTGTTCAGCTTTGGCCACTGGGAGCTCTTGTGTGCCTTTGACACCCCCTCCCCAACCAGTGATTTTGTTTGTTTTTTGAGCACTTTCTTCCTTCTTGGCGGTACAAGATACTCCAGGCTGTATCTTTCCTACCCAATCCTGAAGTAAGCCATTTCTCCAAGGAGTCCTGGTTCCTTTAGGGGACAGTGGAGTTAGAGAACAAAATCGGGGTGTTGGGTGCCCCTGTTGCTTCTGGGCCCTCTCCCCTGACAGCCAGGAAACACCTGTGTGCACTCACCTGTGTACGTGCACGTCTGCAGGTGAGCGCCTGCCTCTGCCTTAGGCTGAACGTGCCTTCAGCTCTGAGCCGTCACCGTCTGGACCGCCCCAGCCTCCTCCCCTTGCGGGTCTGACCTCACTAACCCAAGGCAGCACCGAGGACCTGGCTCCATCATCCACCTTTACCTCATCGTCGGGTCAGGGGTAGACGTGTAGCAGCGTCAGTTGTCCTTCTGTATCCCGCGGGAATGACTCCAGCAGCCGGGACACACCTATGTGCACCCCCCTCCTTGTGCCTCAGTTCCCGCAGACTCCAGCGTTTCCATGGTGACATAGGGCAGCACCTTCCCACCTCTTCCATTGAGGTGGGGTCACACATTTCCAACAGGTTAGATGCTCCTGATGCTGCCTGAACACCTTCTGGAGATCCCCCGACCTAAATGACTCGCTTGTGTACATTAAGGGCCACTCTGTGTTGTGAAGTGGTGCTGATTCTGAGAATCGCATAATGCCGTGTATTCTCCTTCACAGTGTCACCCAGGAGAGATTTACTGGCCCGAAGTTCCCCTGTGCTCTCCCTCCCTCCCTCCCTTCTGCTCTCCTGTCCCCTCCTGTTTCCTGTCCTCTGTTCCCCAAACCCCTGGCAACCACTGATGTTTTTACTGTCTCTGTGGCGTTGTCTTTTCCAGAATACTTGGAACCATACAGAAGGTAGCCTTTTCACACTGGGTGTGTTTGCTAGGTCATATGCGTTTAGGGTTCCTCCGTGTCGTTTGGAGCTCAGTAGCTCATTTCTCTCCAGTACCAAGTAATATTCCGTTGTCTCGATGGACCACAGTTTGTTTATTTACTCACAGCTAAAGGGCATCATGGTTGCTTCCAGTTTGGGGTGATTAGGAATAAACAGCTACTGTAAACATTCATGTGTTGTGTGTGTGTGTGTGTGTGTGTGTGTGTGTGTGTGTGTGTGCACGTGCACATAAGCTTTAAAATAAATAAGGGTGAATACCTGGAAGCATGATTTCTGGCTCGTGAGAGTGTGTTTGGTTCTGTAAGAAACTGACAGCGTTCCACAGTGGCTGCGCCGTCCTGCATCCCTGCCTGTAATGGACGAGCATTCTCGTTGCTCTGCCTCCTCACCAGCATTCGGCGATGTTAGCGTCTCAGATCTGGGCCATTCTAATAGGTGTGCGTGGTATCTCAATGTTGTTTTAATTTGAAATCTCTTGATAAGAAGTGACGTGGAGTATTTTTTCATCTCTTATTCGCCATTTTGGGGGAGGAGTCTGTTCAGATCGTTTCCCCATTTTTCAGTTGGGTTGTGTGTTTCCTTAGTGTGGAGTTTTCGGTGTTCGTGTACATCTTGGATACAAGTCCTTTGTCAGATGTGTAGTTGGCAAGTATTTTCTCCCATCTGTGGCTTCTGCATTCACTCCCTCTTTTGAGAATGGAAGTTTTTAGCGTTGCCAATGCCAAGTTCATCAATTCTTGTCTTTCCTGGGTCGTGCTTTCCGTGTCCAATCTATCTAACAGCTCAGGTCCCGTAGACTCTCCTCTTTTCTTCTAGAAGTTTTACATTGCTGTGTTTATTTGGACCCCATTTAAGCTTGTTTTCGTGGAGGGTGGGAAGTCCGAGTCCGGATGCGCTTTTCACGTGTGGGATTCCGGTTTTTCCAGCAGTTTCTGCGGGAAGACGATCTTTCCTCCACAGGGTCACCTGTGCTCCTTCGTCGGGGACTGGTTTTCCCCGGGGGCTCCCGTCTGCGTTTTAGGGCGTGGGGCTAAGCTCCTTCGGCGCAGACAGCACCAGCCAGCCCTCTGAGGCGGCGACCCCACCAACCCCGCGCTTCCTGCAATCCACAACGATGCACCCTGAAACGGGGAAACAGGACTTTGCAATCAGCACCCTGGCCTGGGCTCCACCGCGCCTGCCTAATAAAGCGCACCAGAGCCAGTCAGACTGTGTTGGGCTCTTCGGAACCACCCTGGGTCTCCCGAGCCCGAGGCCTCCCGAGATGGGGCCGTGGGCGGCAGGGCCGTCGGGACAGCTTCTCCATCACCCGGTCCTGCAGTGGGCTCATGCCGCGCAGCTGGCAGTCCCAGGCAGAGGCGGCTTCCGTGTGCCCCAGGGCGGGTGAAATGGCCTTTGTCTACCTTTGTCAGCGCGGGCTGGGCCAGGGGCTGCCCTGTGTCCCCGTGGGGCTGCTGACGGTGTCCCCTGAGATGGTTAGGACAGCCGGCCCGCTGGGTGTCCCACCCCACTCTCCACGAGCTCACAGAGGTGCTATCTTACCCTCGGGAGTAAAGCCGCAGAATCAGAATTCCGTCTCTGTTGTCTGAGACCCTCTGCCTGGGCTTATCCCACCTGGCTTATCCCACCTGGGAGGACCACACCCTGGGTCTTGCTGAGGCAGGACCCCAGAGGCCAGCCCTGTCCCACTCTAACTGGCGAGGAGGCTGCAGGTGACAGAGGGGGCGCCTGAGGGACCCCATGGGGTGCAGGGTAGGGAGGCTGCCCACTGAGCCCAGGCTGGGAAACCGAGGCTCTGAAATGGTGGGCACCTTGGCCAGGCCGGAGCCTGTGGTCCCGGAGGCTGGACTGGGATGGGCACGGGGCCAGGAAGTGACTGCCACCTGGCTCGGTCTGCCCTGAAGGTCCTGGCAGGGTCAGAGGGGTCAAGGTCGGCCTGGGAGGTAACACCCAGCTGGGACGACGGGGAGGGGCACTTGTTAGCGCAGGTTACCATGTTCCACTTCACATCCACCCAGGCGAGGATTATCGGGGTGCCAGGCAGGGTGGTCGCTACCCCACCGGGCCCCCGGCTGCTGGGGTGTCAGCGTGGAACCCCCCTCGGCCTCCACTGCCCACCCGGCCCCCGCCCAGGGGACGGCTCCTTGCCTACAGCCACCAAGGCCATCAGCCTCCTTCAGGTGCCCCAGCCAGGAAGCCGGTCAGCCAGGGAGGGCGGGATGGGGCCTGGTCCCCTCTGCAGCCCAGGAAACCTCCCCAGGCCTTCTGCCGATACAGGTGAGAGGTCTGTCCCCAGATGTCCCGTCCAAGCCGGACAAGCTGCAGGTGCCAGCCCTGTGTCCTCCCTGGTAGGCGGGCGAAGGGTGTGGGGACAGATACCCCCAGGCTGCCCCCTCTGGAGGGCTGGGCCCACTGGAGGCCAAGCCACTGTCCCCACGCCCTGCCTGGGCCACCTTCTGTCCCCCTGGTGCTGGAGGCCAGGGAAGGCAGAGGGCTCCCCGTGCCCAGCTGACGGCCACACGTGTCCTCGTCCATCGGGGACGCTACCGAGGGGTGCCCTCTCCTGAGATAAGGTGCAGGGAAGCGGCAACCGAGGGTCTGCACAGGGCTCCCAGCACCTTGGGAAGGGGGCTCGTCCCTGCCAGCCTGGCCTGCAGGTGCCCCTCCTGGAAGAGGAAACGCTCGGGACTGGTGGCCACGGGGCGTTGACGGGGTCCCGGGCTGGCTCCCCGACAGTGGCCTCTGCCTCAGCTGTCCCTGCCGAGGGCTTTGCCCTGACGCCCTCAGCCTCAGGGCACTCGGCCCCAACCCCGGGACACCGAAGCCTTTGAGTCCCCTCGTGAAGGGAGAGCAGGTTTTCTCCACCGTCACTGTCATCCTGCGGGGGTCAGTTCCCGCACATCCTGAAAGGCAGCTGGGAGCAGCCCACCTCTCGGCCCCTCTCGCAGCTCAGGCAGCACGTGGAGCCCGGTGCCGACGACTGAGGCCCAGCAGCTCGGCTCGGCCCCCTGCCCCACCCCCTCCTGCCGGCACCCAGCCCCTTGGCCCTGGCCCATCCTGCATCCCCAGGGCCCAGTAATGGGCTGAAGGTCAGATGAACTCCCTTCAGATTGAAATGAGTGTCTGAAAAAGCAGGGTCATGGTTTGGTTCCAAGTCGGGTTCTCATCGGTGGTTCTGGCCCCGGGGAATCTGGCTGGTCTTGGAGTCATGTCTGGTCTCCACGTCTCGGGGAAGCCCAGGGGTGGGGGACACCCTTCAGAGCATAGGACCGCCCCCCCAAACATCCACCTTGCCCTGGGCAGAAGCCCTGGGTTCAAGCCACCGACGGGAGGGGGCAGACAGCCCTTCGGGGACGTCATGGCCCAAATGGCCCCTCCTCCCGTCGCCTGCCAGGGACATTTCTGGTCACCAGGGGTGTCACTGCTAACAGTGATGCTGGGTCATGAGACTGAGAACTGGGCCAGGAGGGTCCCAGACGTGCAGGGCAGGGGTGGCCCCTGCTCACAAGGGAAGGTCTGGACTGGCCCCGCGTGGACACCGTGCCCCATCCAGGAGATGGCCCACCACGACCCGGTGACTCCTCTGGGCTCCAGGTGCCTGGGGGTCGGGGTGGGGATGGGGGCAGGAGCCTGGGAGGCCGACCCAGGGTCTCCTCTGTGCTGCTGACCCAGCAGATGCCAGATTCTCCAACAGGGCCTCAGCTGGCAGGACGGCGCTGGGCTCTTTCTAGCTGAGGGAGGCTGCTGCCCAGGGCCCGTCTCCAGGCCGTGGCTCTGAGCAGCACAGGGTGCCATGCGGGCTGGAGCGGGCGAGGTCTGGGGCGCACGGGGCCCGGAGCAAGGGTGTGCCCGGTTTTCTGGCATCTCTGGCGCAGGCCCGCCGGGCGCGGAGCAGGGCGACGCCGGCTGCCTTTTGTTGACTTTTGCGAAGTCGTAAACCGCAGCATAATCACCCCGTGTCCACAGAGTTGTGCTAACAGCGTTCCAGTGCGCTCGGGCCGGGCCCCGGGCCGCGGAGCCTCCAGCCACGCTCGCCTCATTCACAGACACTATCGCGGGGCTGCTGGCGGGGAGCCAGCTGGACGGGCCGGGGCTCCGTGAGGGCCGTTTCGGGGCAGCGCTTGCTGCCTCAGGGAGAACAATAAAAGCATTCTGTCCGCCTCACTGGCGCGTCATACACGCCCGCGCGTCAGTGCAGGAGCAGGCCCGGGCCAGCGCCCAGCACGGGGCGGGCAGTGCCGTCTGCTGGGGCGGGCGCCCTCGGCTCCTTGCTCTTCAGCCCGGAGCCACGCAGCCGGCCCGAGGGCCCGCTTCCCCCTCGCTGAGAGATTGAGGCACTGCCGGCGGCAGGCTGTGGGAGGGGTCGGGGAGGACCGGAGCCCTGCGGCGTCGGGGCGGTGCTTGGGACACCGAGGGGTCGTGCGCTCGCCGTCAGGGACACCCGGGGAGGGTCTGCACCCCGCTTTGCTCCCCGACAGGGCTCCTGAAGGTCAGGTGAGCCCAGCTGCTGTGGATGAGACCTGCCAGGGCGCCGTCGGCCGCCTCTGGGGTCTTGGCCCCTCTGCCGCCAGGGCGGGGTGAAGCCGCAGCCTCGGGCACCTGGCAGGTGGGCACCCAGCAGAGGTGTGTGGCTCCCGGTGGGCAGCAGCATCCCGGCACCGTCCCCCTTATGGGTGGGGCTGGCCGTCCCCCCACCCCCTGCGTTTCCAGGAGGGAACGGGCCTGGAAAGGCCGCCTAGGCAGGGAGGGAGCCCTCCAGGACCCAGACGTGGGGTCCCTGTTCCTCTGACGTCCCCAACAAAGCCCAGAGGGGGGGCCGTGTGGGCCGTGTTCACTGGCCAGCTGGCCCCGGGCTCCCTCGCCTGACACTATCCTTGCGACCACGCCGGCACCCTGAGCCGTGCGGTCAGACAAAGCCCCGCAGGCCACAGCCCCTTACGGCCTCGTTACCCAGCCCTGCCCGGCTCCTCGGAGCTGCGCCCACCGCACGGTGAATGGACTGGACTCTGTGCGGGGACCCGAGCTTCTTTCCCGCTCCCCCAGTGAGAGGCCCCGGGGAAATCTCACACCTTCAGGCTGTCCCGGCGTGTGGTGGAGATGTCACAGAGCACGTAGCGACGTGTAGAGGGACAGTGGCCGGCGCTCCGAGTCGGGGTGCAGCCTCTCCGCCCCCAGCTCTGTGTGCCATCCCGGGGGCGGTTGCACCCAGGGGTGTGTGGTAGACCCCTCTCTGGAGCCCTCACCCTGTGCTGGGTGCTGGCAGAGCCTGGCGAGTTCTCTGGTCAGGAGGGGCCTGGGCACCCGCTGCTGGGGGATCCGCCCTGGTTTGTGGCCGGTACGGGGTTGACTGCAGTGGTGAGTCTGTTCCCCCTGTGGCCACAGCAGAGAGGACACGGCCTCTGGGATGCTGGCCGTGCAGCTCCAGGCAGAGGTGGGCCTGGGTGGAGTCACCGACGGGGATTCTGGAGGCCTGGGTTGGTTCTGCAGAGCAGGGGGGCCTTGACTGACAAGGCTGGCGACCCCGCCTGGGCCCTGCAGGCTCGCAGGGCAGCACGCAGTGGAGAGATTGGGGTCTCCCTGGCTCAGCGTGCAGACCAGGGCACAGAGGACGAGGACCCGCCCGAGAGGCCCAGGGTCCCCGACAGCAAGGCCAGGCCGCTGTGGTCCAGGTTCGGATGGTCCCCTCCAGATGGAGAGGTCACAGGGCCTCCCGGGCGGAGCTGTCCAGCCCCGACCCTGCAGGCCTCGCCCCTCTGTGGAGTCTGGGGAGGCAGCGGGACTGCGCTAACTTGGGGGGTGATCCGCGTGGCCACCAGCATCCTCACTGGCCCCGTCCCTCCCAGCTAGAGGAAAAGGACTGAAAGGTGCGGTGGCCCGGTGCACCCCAACAGGTGTCCTTTCAGTGGGAGTCTGAGGACATGAGTGGGGAGGGGCCCTTGTGGACCTGAGCGCGGGAGGGGGCACAGCCCAGAGTAGCCAGGCTCTGACAGCAGGTACCAGGGAGGACAGGCCAGGGGCCCAGGGATGGTGGGTGATGCCGGGCAGGTGGAGGGGCAGCTCTGGGCCTGTGTGTCCTGAGGAATCTGTCCCCGTCCAGCCTTCTCCAGGGCGCACAGCCCCACAAGGTAACACGCAACCCCAGACCCCTCTGCCCTCTGCAAGCCTGGCCTGGGCCGCCTCTCATGACCTTCCCCTCCCCAGACTGAGGGCCCAGAACCGGCCACAAACAGCTGCTCCTCGCGGGAGGCGTGTGTCTCCCCAGGTGCCGGCGGCAGAGGGTGTTTCAGGGGCTCTTGATCTGTCCCTGCGTTTCCAACTTGAAGCTCAGTTGGCAGCCAGCTCTGAAATCTCACATCTCAAGGACGAGCGTCCCGCCTCTGGGCACTGCCCTGCCCTCCGTGGGTTGATGACAGTGGCAGTGACAGCAGGGGGAGGTCCCCGACCGCCACGTGGTGGCTTCTGCTAGCTCAGGTCACCTGGCATCTCTGCGGCCCACCCTGCAGCTTTCTCTGTGCAGCCTGGGTGAGCCTGGGGAGGAGGGGAAAGGGGCGCTCGGCCAAGGGGGCGGGACGCTAATTTGATGTTAAGGCTGCAATGGAGCCGCTGCAGGGAACTTAACTAGAGAGGCTTTGATCTCGGTTCCAAGAGACCCTGGAAAGCCTGCTCCATTGCCGTAATCACAGCCATTATTCTTTTCCTTTTTATCACAGTTCCCTCCACCTGCTCTTATCCAGATAAAAAGCCAGGCTCTCAGATAGCCCAGGCGAGCCTCTCTCGGAAGGGCCTGCTGGGCGGGCGTCTCTAAGCAGAGGCCTCTCGCTGAGCTGGTGGCCACAAGCGGACTCTCTCCTCTCTCCCCCGTGCTTTCCTGGGACCCTTCCCACGTCTGCAGACTTACAGGAGGCTGCGGGACGAGCCAGGCAGTGGGCAGAGGCAAGGTTCCAGAGGGGGCGCCCGGCCGTGGCAGGGGGCTGCCCCCTGCCCCTCTCCTCCCAGCCCATCCTGCTTCTGGGCTTGGGAGGAGGACGTGGCCCGGGTGGGAGGACGGGACAGCCCAGGGTAGGAGAGGGCGCGGCCGTGGACAGGAATGGCGGTGACAGGGCAGGAGCAGGCTGGGACCAGCCAGCTGGATTCTGGGAGGTTTGCATGAGAAGATCTGTGACTTTGCTGGGCAGGCCATAATTCTATTTCACAGTCGTGTCGTTGGGGACAGCCAGGGGCTAGCTTACGGAGCAGGGTGCGTTCAAAGGCTTGTCTTTAAGTTGGGAGAAGGCGGGTGCCATGCTCTGAGCCGTGAGGACCATCTATCTGCGAAGGTGACCTGCCCCTCTCGATTATCCCAAGTTCAGCTCCCCTCCCCGGTCCCTCCGGACAGGGTGCCCGTGAGGCATCACCAGGCAGGGTCGCTGTTGGGGGGACCTCGACTCCAGGGACCCAGTCCTGCCGCCCAAAAGGTCAGGGACGGCGCCGCAGCTTAACGGGTCGGGCCACCGCCCCGTCGAGGCCTGAGCCGCAGAGCGGCCGGGCTGGTCCCCTGTGCCGGGCCCCGGGAGGGGCCTTCTGTGAGGCGCCGGTTTCCCTTGATTTCTCTGTCTCCCTCACACCCCCAGCCCGTGCAGAGATCACCCTTGGCTGGTCTCCACACCCTTCCACAGGGACCTGGACTTGGGGACAGGCCACGCGTGTTTAAGTGGAAGGTGAACGGCGATCCGGAATGCCACACTCGGCTTTCACCACAAACTGGATTTCAGTGTAACTCAGATATCGAGACTGTGATGCTCCGTCTGATTGTAAAAGGTGTTCTTTTCTGGTCTTTTGAACCCTCACGCTAACGTCTGTCTAGTTAGAGGTGGAACTAAACATGGCTGCCTTAGTTAGAGAGTCCAGGGCCCCGGCAGTTAGCTTCAGCTCGAAAGTGGCTCTCGCTTTGTCCAGGAGAGACGGGCTGTGGATGAGGAGGCCGGGGCTTCTGCACTCCGCGCTGCCTCCTGCTGACGTCGGGGCCCTGGCCCCCCCATCACCCCTGGGCTGAAGACGGAGGGCTGCAGCCTGTGGTTTGGGGGCAGGACTAGTGCGAGTGGGGGCTGGAGCCGGGTTCCAAGGGCAGCAGGAGAGGGGAGTGCTGGGCCGGGGCAGCGGGCAGCTCAGAGTCGCAGCTGGGAAGTGGGGGGCTCGTGACTGAGGGGCAGGTGAAGAAAGCCCTTTGCAAACGGGAGCTACAGGTGCAGCTACAGCCGTCTTGCAGTCCTTGAAGTCCTTCTAAGGACGTCGGGGCAGGGCTCCGCAGGGGGTGTCCTGAGCACTCCTGTGGGTGTCCTGACCGCAGAGACACAGAACCGGGTGTGGGGAGTCTCCCAGCCTCCCCCCTCCCTCTGAGGCCTTCAGCCTGGGAGCTGCTCCGTCCCCCCCGCCCGTCCGCCTCCCCTTTACCTTGTCTCTTGGCCTCGGGCCGAACTGGCTGGTGAGTTTAACCCACAGTAAAGGCAGTAGGGATAGTCATCTCCTTGGATGACTCAGAGTCCGCGTGCGCCTTTGCCTGGGTTACCGGAGCTGCCTCGCTCCCTCCTTGAGATCTGTTTTCGTCCAGTGCTGTTTAAATCCATGGTGACATGTTCCACGTACGCTAGAGAGCATGAGGTGAGGTCCTCCTCCCACCACCGTCTCCAACCGGCGGCAGTGACAGTGGCATCCACACTGCCGCCCACTCCCCGCTGTCACCAGCTCCCCCCCCCCCGTTACCCCTAGTGATTCCTTAACTCTTCCCTCCTCCTGATGGTGCTAATAGTATTTTCTCATTGTGCGACACTTTGGCAATGAGCCAAGCGCAGATTCAGGGACGTGTGTCCCGAGGATGCCCGTTCGGGGTGACCGTGGACGAAGGGGTGTCCCGGGAACATGGTGAGGACCATGAGAGCGCAGCACAAGGGGTCCCTGCATGCAGAACAGAAACCCCGCGCCGCGGAGGGACGCGTCCCGGGGCGTGAGAGGCCATCCACGCCACGATTTCCAGTGGCCAAGGCCACATCCCCGTGTGCCGGGCGGGGCTCTCCGTGTTCTCTGGTTTGTCGCGGCAACGCGCGGTGACACGCCGATTGCTGGCGTCTTCCTCTCCCGCCTAGGCGGACCCTTACAGGTCCACTCTGAGGGTGAAGGCAGGTGGCATTTTAGGGTCTAGGCGCTGAGCGCCCCTCACCCCACACAGGTCCCACCGAGGGCGGCGTGCTCCTCGGTCGCTGGCGGGACTGGTGGGACTGGAGAGTCTGGTCCTCACTGGTGTCTGATTTCTGCTGCGAGGAGCCGCCTGCCCCTGGCCTCTCCGGGGGGAGGAGTTGCCCTGCCTATCTATGGGGGGAGGCGTCTGCCGGGGCGAGGGGCCAGCCCAGGACCGACCCTGCAGCCCTTCTCTGCAGCCCGGGGGGTGTGGGAACTGAAGCTCCCGGCTCAGGAGCGCAACAGCTCCACGTCCTGTGTGTCTGTGAGGTCCAGGATGACACCCCAAATCAAAGCGGCAGGCGGGCCCTGCGGTGGGACCTGGTCCCTCGAGGGAGAGGGTTGGGGAGCAGTCTTGCACCCCGACCTACACCCAACATCCCAGGAAGTCCTGTTGAGGCCAGTGGGGAGAGGTTTGCTGGAGGGGTTTAGGTGCCAGCCACTTGGCTCCAAACTGGGGACACCCCGCCACCCCAGCTCCATCCCCCCAGCTGGCAGCCCCCCGTGTACTCAGGACACACGTGGAAAGGCCATCTGAGACCTTGAGGCCAGTGGGCCACCCCCCAGCCCAGAAAACAAGGGCCCCTGCCTACCCCGGGGGCGATTTGAGTGTGTCTACCACGTGGGCCCACTGGACCTCTTGGATGTGTTGCCATCACTGGTGTGGCCTCACCTGCAGGAACAGCAGGGCCAGTCCAGGCTGGACCACGGGGCCACGGGACGAGGAGGAAGCTCCAGGTCATTTAGGCTGGTGGGTTACAATGTCCTGGACCGTAAATCCTGGTTAAAAGCAATTGTACACAGCAGCTGCCATCCTGTGCTGTGTCCTCCCCGACCAAGTCCTGCAGCCCCCGGGCTCCTGTCCCAAAAGCTGACCAGTGGTGGCTCACAGCCAGGGGTGCAGGAATCGGCAGCGAAGGGCGTGCGGGACTTTCTGGGAGACGGGATACCCTGCAGGTCGGGGGGAGTGGGTTTGCCTGGGTGGGCGCCTGCACGGCCCGCGCGCGAACAGCGGGCGCGTTTTACAGCACGTGTACTGCGCCTGGGACTTGACTTTATCAAGTGCCCTCCTTGGGTTTCACAAGGATTGGCAGGTCCTGGTGCAGGATTTCATAACCGCGCATCTCACCGCCCTCCACGCCTCGCAGGACGAAGCCTGCTCTCGTTCAGAGGCGTCCTGGGCGTCCCTAGCTGGGAGCAGCTTGTTCTGGACCCGGAGGTGACGAGGATGAGGGTTTGGTTTAGGTCACGGCTGTTGTCATGCGTTCTCCTTGAGCTTAAACTGAAACCTGCTTCCCTGTAACCACCACCCATCGCCCGTCTCCCAAAGGGCCCTGTGAGGCCCAGGACACTCACGGCAAGGCCCTGACCCACGCTGGCCACGGGGCACATGCAGATGCTAAGTGTATCCCCAGACACCCCATTCTGTGGGAGACAGAACGCCTGCAGCCCTTCCGACCAGAGTGCAGGCCCCCCGCTTACAGGTGCGGTGTGGTGCCCCAGGCCCAGCCAGAGACGAGCCGGGGCCCCCGGGTCCTCCCACCACAAACTCCACAGGCCTTGTGGCTCCCACCTGCTGGTCCCCGTGTGGGTCTCCATGTCCGCACCTACATGGCCTGGACCCTCCCCGAGGGCAGAGCCGCCTTCTCATCTGGGTCTTTTCCCTCCTGTTGGGGACCTGCCCGGGCCCCCATCTTCCTGGTCACGCGTCTGCCTGGAGGTGACCCAGCCTGTGGTCAGCTCCGGGCCCCGTGCCGGCCTCAGGCCCTGCTGGCCTCCTGGGCTGCCCAGGTTTCGTCCTCATCCAGGCACAGGGCTGACACTCGTGACTGCTGAATGCCATCCTCTCTGAGTGCCTTTATTCTGTCAGACCTCCTCCCAGATGGATGTCGGCACAGACGGGATTAAATGGCTGTGGTGCCTTCCCGGGAACGGGGCGGGGGCTGCCTGAGGGCCAGGCCCAGCTGAGTCGCCCCAGGGCCTCTTCCCACCCGGGAAGCCACGGGGCACCGGCTGCCCAGAGCCATCCTTTGGTATCCCATCCATCTGGCGCCGGGGCGGGGGGGGGGGGGGCCTGGACCGTGCCCTCCTGAGACCTACACCCAGGTTACAGACCGTTCTCTCCACTGAGAAATGAGGCCTGAGCAGGAGTTGGGGCCCCTCAGCCCCTCCAGTGACCTTGCTCAGAGTGTGGCTGGTGGCCGCCCTGGTTTGGGGGCCGTGCTGGGGATGCTGAGGGGCTGGTGTCCGGCCATCCTGCCTGGTCCAGCTCAGGGAATAAATGAAACTTGGCAAAGCTTGACTCAGCCAAAGCGTCACAGCAGGGACTGTGCCCGTGAGCACTCGGGATGCAGCTGCCCTCCGCTCCCAGCCTGCGGCGGCCCGGGGACCGGAAGGGTGCGTGTTCCACAGGAACTTTCCACGGGGCCCCTTCTCCGAGCCCCAGCCCCCCAGTCAGGATCTCTCGGGCATGGGAGAAACCTCTGTGGGCCGCTTGTGGAAAATCTGTAGAAACAAGGACGGTGGTGGTACTTGCCTTGATGGGGAAGCGTTGAGGGCGTGGTGTGGCCCCCCACCGAGTCTGGTCCGGCCCCTCAGGGACCAGTGCTGTCGCTGGGGGTAGCTCTGCACTCCTAGCCTCTGGGGCTGCGTGGGTGGTAGGAGCCCCCGGCCCCTGGTCCTGGGGCACATTCAGCGGCCTGAATCACTGAGGCAGCGAGGCAGTGAGCCCCTTGGGGGTCCGCTCCCAAGCCAGGCTCCCCTCCGCGGGCTCAGCCACCACCAGCTAGGCAGGCGTGGCACGCGCCCTCCCCCGTCCCAGCAGCAGGGACGGGGCCCTGCAGATCCCAGCCCTGTAGGTCACGGCTGGGCAAGGCTGCCTCCTAACGGGTGGCCAGGATGGGGGTGAGAGGTGATGGACCTGACCTCTCCTGGGGGCGTGTTTCCTGCTCTCCTGCGGGACCCCCAGCTGCAGGCAGAGGTGACAGCGTCCAGGGGGAGCGTGGCCAGCTGTTTACATGCAATGACGTTGCCACAAGTGTCAGGGGACAGAATCAGACCATAGAACCGGGGGTTTGCGTGGCCACCCACACGCACCCTGACCTCCGCCGTCTAGTGAGAAGCTGCAGGCCTGTCTCTGGGGGAAAGTGAGCATCTCTTTCTTTTTTTACACGTCTCTCTACGGCATCTGGCTTTTGTTAAATGCTTATGTTGCTGCCTTTCTCCTAAGAAGACTCCCTGGAGTTTTGTTTCTTTCCGTCTTCATGGCAGCCGCCCATCACCCCTCAGGCACACACGTGTGCACGCATGGACACTCTCCTCCCTGGGCCCCGGCAGGGCCTGTGGGTCCAGGCGCCAGGCTGGGCTGGGGGGGCAGCTGCAGGGAGGCCCAGCCTGTGTCCCCACTGCAGAGGAGGACGTGGTCAGGTGTGGGCTGCGTGCATGGTGGGAGCAGCTGTTGGGGGAGGAATTGTGATTTCTTGTTTGTTTTATTTTTGAAGCATTTTTTTTTCTTTCTGGTTTTAAAAGTAATACAAGTTCTTTGTAACAAAAATACCTGGGGGAAGACAATAAGAATTATAATCCCACCCGCCCCCCCGAAGAAAACGCCGACCACGTCTTGTGTGTTGGTGTGTGTGTCTGTGTGTGTGACACAGAGAGAGAGCAGAGGTGAGACAAGGGAAGGAGGGAAGGGGGAGCCCAGACTCTAGAATCTTCCTGGCTGCCCTCTCCCAGAGGAGGAGGGCCCACCGGGAGGCGTGTGGGGACTGGCCTGGCCCGTTGCAGGCCTCCCCACTCCTCTCGGAGGCCCGTGTCCCACGTGTGCTCCCGGCTGTAACCGCGGTGCTGTCCCAGACCCTGGGGTCCCTGGTTCCTCGAGCTTCCGGAGCGGGAGATGAAGGGCGGGCACGGCGGGACCTGGGGAGGGTCATTCCTGGGGGCAGTAGGCTCCCAGGGGGTCCCGGCCAGCCTTCGGCCCTGTGGCTGAGGTACCCGTCGTCACGAAGCCGCTGGCCTGGTCAGAGGACACCGGGGCTGAAGTGCGAGGTGGTGACATTTTCACAACAAACCAGAAATCTGAGTGGAACAGAGAGGTTTCCAAGTGCAGGGTGGGCGCCTGCCTGGAGCTGGCTTGAGAAGACCCCCCCCCCCGAGTGCCACAGGGGGTGTCCAGGACGTCAGCCCCAGTTAAGGCGGCCAGTGTGGTCCCCTGGGGGCCCAGGGCCAGCTGGCTGCCTGTCCTCCCCCCTGCCCTGTGCCCCACACTTGGATGCAGGTTGAATGAGGTGCTGTGGGTTCCTGGGCAGCTGGCGGGGGGCCTGGGAGCTCCAGGTCAGGTGTGGGCAGACAGGGACAGACCAGTGCCTTGGAGGAGAGATCCGCTGAGTCCATGGCGAGTCCGGTGAGTTCCGAGCACGTGGTCAAGTTCTAAGTACTGTGTGTTAACTGCGCAGCCCAAGTTCACTGTCGACCCCCAGAGCAGAACCGACAGCGTGGGCGGGGCCGGGCAGTCTTCTCCTCGACACCAGGCGACCTCACGGTGCGGGTGGACCACCCCTCTCATGCCTGAACTCCGTGTTCAGCTGTGTGACCCGCGGGGAGAGCCACCTGGTGTCTCGGGACGCCGCCGCTTCCGAGCTCGCCGAGCACCTCTTGAGCCTGTATTCTGAGCCCCTGTGATGCGCTGCCACCCTGTCCCCGTCCCCTTGCCCTTCACCTGGCTGCTTGCTTCCAGGAGCCCTGGACCTGCCCATGGGAGCCGGTCACGTACTGCCGTTTGCCAACCTTGTCAGAGGTGCCTGAGCTAAGGACAGCGCGGTGGAGCCTGGGGGCGAGGCAGCCGGGGATGGGAGCGTTTATCAGAGACCCAGCCCAGCCCGGGGAGGATGGTCACGGCACAGGGCGAGGGCCACGTGAAGGTCCTGGGATGAAAGCCCGGGAGGAGACCCGAGTCTGCAGACAGCCAACCCCCAACACAGAATTGACGGCTGGAAACCCCAGAAGGGGAGGCCAGGGCAGCCGAGGAAACACGGTGTGGAGGGATGGAGAGGGGCCGGGCTGGGCGCCTAGGCTGTGAGCTGGTAATAAATTCGTGAACCGGGACCCGTGGTGTCCCGAAGGCACGCGGAGCCGTGCGTGGCCTGGGCCCGTGCGCCCCGGTGCTGGCTCGTCCCCTTTCGGCTTTTCCACACTCCCAGGCAGAGGTTGGTTTTCTTCCTTTCATAGATTGATGGTGTCCCCGAAAGATACATTCAGGTCCCAACCCTGTCACTTGGGACGATGGCCTTACTTGGAAATAGGGGCTTTGCAGCTGCAGTTGAGTTAAGATGAAGCCACTAAGTGAACCCTAGTCAACATGACCAGCGACCTTGTGAGAAGAGGAGACACCAGGAGGTCTGTGACGACGGGACTGATGTGGCTACAGGCGAGAAACGGCCACCAGGACCCACGGGAGGCAGGAAGGCCCCCCCTCCACGGCCACCCTGAGAGAGCCGGCCCTGCCGCGGCCTCCATTTCAGACTTGCAGCCGCCAGGCTACGGGTGAATGTGCTGGGGGTTAGGCCCCCAGTCTGTGACGCCTCTTTACGGCAGCCCCTGGGCACTGGCTACGGTCCAGGACACCTGCTGTCCGCCTCATCTCCACGTGGGTGCACATGCAGAGGAATTGGGGGGCCCTTGGCCGCCTTGTCCTTCCCTACCCCAGCGCCACTGGTCCACGGGGCGTGGTCCAGAATCGTGGCACCTGGGGGGATGACGACGTGAGGCTGACGGCTGCCGTGTGAGAGGTGCACTGGACGTGGAAGCCCTCAGACCCCCGGCCACCCCCTTACAAACGAGGGTCCAGGCTCCGGAGGCGCGGTGTGCCTGGGTCAGGGGGTCCCATGGCTGGTCGGTCAGTTGCTTTGTTAGTCACTGACCGGGGCTCAGGTTCCGAGGAGACGGGCCTCTGCCGGCCACTGACGTCAGCCAAAGGTGTCTGGGGTCAGGGTGGGCGGCAGCGAGGACCGAGAGCGCCGGAGCAGCCCCACGGCAACACGCAGAGCTTAAAATAACAGCCGGGACGGAACCCACGCAGCTGCCCGACCGCACGTCGCAGAGTCGGACCAGCCCACGAGTCTCAGCATCTTTGCCGTGAGCTCCTGGACCCCCTCAGATGCACGGTTGCCCGTAATCACGTCTGTCTCTAAGGCTCTAACCACTGTTGTTACCAGAAACGCACAGCTCGCTATCCACGACGCTCTTCCCTTTGCTGCATTTGTTTATCTACTTCGTTATTTATGCGTCTGTCTATTTTTGCTGGTTCCTTAGCGCAGTATATAATTTTGCGTGTAATTAGTTAGTGCACCTTCAATCACAGCTAAAGCCTTCAGGGAGGCGGCACTGGGGTGTTGGCCATGGAACAGGCTCTGCTCAGCAAGGGGAGGGGGGTCCCAGCAGGTCGAGGAGGAGGGGCCCGGGGCCCACATCCTTCCTCCCACACCTGTGTGGGTCTCCCGTGAGCTGTCCGTGACGGGCTCTGGGCGGCTGGCTTGGGGTCCCCGTGCACAGCTCCCTTCAGGCCCTGGGCCGGGCATGTCTGGTACCCACTGCAGACACCCCGTTGCCTCTTGGGTCGGTCACACCCAGACGTGGCTTCCCCCGGGTCAGGGTGGCCTGGGCAGCTCTGGGCTGATGGAGCCGGTGGCTACTCCATGCACTGTATCCTGCCAGCCTGGCCCCAGGCCGGGCTGGGCACCCAGAGGTGACATCAGTGACAAAAAGGCAGGGCAGTCCTGTGCAGTGAGCCGCCTGGAGGACCCGGGGGCTGCCTGGAGGAGGAGGCCAGGGGTGACAGCAGTGTATGAGGAAGGACACCCAGGGCTGAAGAAACGGCTGCCTGGGAGCCCCAGGGAGCTGCCAGCTTTTCCTCTGTGGGGTGGACACTGCCACCCTCCTCCCCTGCACGTGGGGACTGTCTCCTGGGTGTCACCTCCTCGTCGTTCCCTTGGTTGGAGCTGCAGCAGGCACCCCCATCCTCTCTCCCTGCCGACCCCCTGCGTAGCGGTGGGCTGGGATCTGTACGGGGCCGTATCCTCGAGCTGGGAGGGACCTTCAGGGGCAGAGTACCGTCCGCTTTCTCGCACTGTGGTCCCAGGGCCCAACGCAGAGGGCGGCATACAGTGGTGCTTATTGTTTGCTGAGGGAAGGAAAGTGAGGCAGCGAGTGGACGCCCCGGTGGAGGCTGTGGCCGTGTGGCCACACCGAGGGGCCACCCGGTGTCACCAAGAGATCTAGGCTCACAGCTCGGGGATGACCGGTGGGGCACCAGCCAGGCCCGGGGAGGACCTGCAGCTTCCCTGGGGCCAGCGGCCAGGCTTCCCGCGTCGGCACCCGCCGTCCAGAGCCGGCGCTGCCTGACTGGTCTCTGGTCTGGACTCTTCAGAGCATCCTGGTTTACAGGCAGGCATGTCCCTCTGCTGGGATGCTGGCCCCCTCAGCTCCTCAGAGCAGTGGTGCCCTCCCTGGATTTAGGAGTCACGTGGGGGGTGAGGAAGCCAGTGAAACCCATGGAGTCATCACCTGCAAACGAGACGGGTCCCTTCTCGGCAGGTTGGGCCGGTCCAGACACAGACCGAGGCCGCTCCAGGCCAGCCTGGCCTCCCGTCACGGAGCCCTGTGCAGCCCAGGTCCTGACTCGTGACCGGGGGCCCTTCCCCTGTGACTCAGCCCTTCACTTCCAGGAGTGGCTGAGATGGGGCACGTTGAACGTCCTGTCGCCCAGGCAAGGCTGCCAAAACCATGCTGCAGAAGCGTGGAGGGCGCTGGCCTGACCCGGTGCGTTGGCTTTTGCAGGGTGGGTCTGACAGCGTCGTCTGGGGGGTTCAGATGTCCCTCTGGGTCCCTCTGCAGGCGGGCGCCAGGTGGGCACTCGGTGTGGTGCTGGGACGGCTGGTCTCCAGGCGCGTCCTCTCAGCCCTATCTGTGCCTCTCTTGCAGGTCAGCTGGCCGCCGGCACCTGTGAGATTGTGACGCTGGACCGCGACAGCAGCCAGCCGCGGAGGACGATCGCCCGGCAGACGGCTCGCTGCGCGTGCAGGAAGGGGCAGATCGCGGGCACCACCAGAGCCAGGCCAGCCTGCGTGGACGGTAAGAGCCCCGGCCCGGGCGGCCGTCGGGGGCCACAAGAGGCTGCGTGCCCAGGGTCCACGAGATGCCTCCAGCCCCCAGGACATTCCACCGAGGCGCCCTGCTCGCTGGGCGAGGCCTTGGGCCGCACAGGGCCGCCACCCCCGGCGGTGCCGGTCGTGCACCTGAGGGCTGCCTGCTGGCCGTGGGCGTGGAGGCTGGCAGGGAGCCAGGTGCCCAGGGGGCCAGAGGGCATTTCTTGGCCAGTCAGGCTTGCTGCGGGCAGAGGGGTGGAGGCGGTGACACCAGCGAGATGACCCTGATGCCCGTGTGGTCTCTGTCTGAGGTGCCTGCGGGTCTGGCAGGTGGCAGGTGCCCCAGGCTTCGTGACGTGCAGCGGGGCCGCCACAGGCTCCCAGGACAGCCGACGCGATGCGCCCGTTGGGTAGGCTGGTGGCACCACTGAGGCTGAGCCGGCTCGGGGACGAGACACGTCCTGTTAACAGTCTTGCTGAGTTGACGCTCAGGCACCTTGTGGGAGGTGGTACCTTTGGGGACCGTCCTCAGAAACAGACCCACAAGCCGCCTTTACAAAGCGGGGAGGAGTCCCTGCGGCTTCCATTAGGGCACCGACGTGGGCGTGTCCCCTGGTGCAGGAGACGCCGTGGGTGCTCTGCAGGGGACCTGGGCATCCCAAGGCCGGAGGCAACGGGGCCCAGCAGGGGTCTGGGGCGGGGCCAGCGGGCGAGTGGGGGAGGCAGCGTTGGAGCCAGGCCGGAACCCTGCCCAGTCCCAGGACTAGAGCAGGGGGGACACCCCTCTTCTGGGCGGCCTGGGGGCTCCCGTGGGCCTGGCTGGCAGCTGCCTGTGTTGGTCCAGGCTCCTTGGGGTGGATGGCCCCATGCAGGGGTGTGGGGCGGTCACCGTGGTCAAGGTGGAGGGTCCAAGGTATCAGCCGGTCCATCCCGTGGGGGCGGCAGGGATGCACAGGGTCGCCCAGAGCTGGACTTGGACCCTAGCTCTTCTGGTCGGTCCCTCCCCTCCCCTACAGCCTCTGCACGGGCTCTGGGGGCCCAGCTCCCTGGTTCAATCTGCTGCCTCCACCAGGGAGTCCCACCAGCTCCCCTGCTCTGACCTAGGACGTGGGGGGAACCACTTTGCCTGCTGCAGGCGGTGCTGGCGAAGGTCACGGGAGAGGTGACGGGCGTGCTGAGCACAGGGCTGGGGCATCGTGAGCTCCCGGCCACTCTGGGAGGCTCACCAGCAGTGCTGGTAGGGCTGCATCAGGAGCGAGGACACATCATCCCTGAGGCAGAGGCTTTCCGACAAGCCGGGTGGATCCCAGTGCAGCCCCCAAAGGGAGAAAGACCCCCAAGGAAGGGCCCCTCGGGGATGGGGCTGATTCAGGGGCCCGGGTCAATGTCACCAGTGAGCCTGTCCAGGACTGTCTGGGGACCTGGCCGGGGCAGTGAGTCTGCTCGGGGCCCGGGGCCTGGAGCTCTAGTCCCACATGGCCTCCAGCAGGACAGGGAAGGAGTCAGGGACGGGCCTGGGCTCTTGGCCCGAGGGAGCAGGCCCGGCCCTCACCACTCCAGGCCCCGACGTCCTGTGCACCTTTGGGGCTGAGCTGGCTGCGGGAGCCTCACCCACGGAGCTTGGGGTGCCCAGAAGCACCCTGGAGGTGCACGGGGCTCCAGGACCACCCGGCCGCCCCCGGGACCTGCCTTGCTTCCCTCAGGCCCCTCGGCCACGTGCTACCTGCCTTGTGCTGCCCACCCGGAAGGGCTCTCTGGGAATGTCGGGGGCACCTGGGAGATGGTGGGAAAGGACTGCCGTGGGGGGGGGCTGGAGGCTAGTGGAAGGATGCTGAGACAGCTGGTGCCTTTTGAGGATCTGGGGCAAGGAAGCACCCGTGCTGGCGTCAGTTCTGTTTCTAAGAAGCTGTTGTCTGTCCTTGTTAAGAGCGTCTAACCATCGGCATCCCACGGACGGGGTGTGATTGGACAGCCAGATGTCCATGCGCAGTGCTAACGTCCTTGCCTCTGGGGACCATCCTCAGAAACAGTCTTTACAGAGAGGAAAGGCCTAGCTGCTCCGAGGCCACTCCACTGACCCTAGACTCTTGTCTGCCCAGTGGGTCGCCGGTGGACTGCCTTGACCCCTGGTGAGCTGGGCTAAGCCACCGCATCCCCATCTGCAGCTCCTGTAACTAGAAGCGGCCAGAGCGCCTTCTGGGCTGACATGGACGGATTCTTCCCGGCCAGGAGGGAGGGAGGGGGAGGTGCGGGCCCGCTCCCCTCCCCTCTGGTCATTAGCTCTGGGAGCCTTTGGGAGCGGCAGGTCAGAACTGATTACTAATTGAATCTGGGTCTGCTCATCCGAAACCGCGTTCTCACCCCTCTCCTGTGAGCCTCCCCGCGCGTCAGGAGCTGGGTCCCAGAGACCCAAATTAAAACCCGGCCGTTTTCCGGGGAGGCCACACAAATCAGTTAGCTGGCATTTTGCACAGCGGGCATTTCCAGGCTGCCATCTAATTTAATTTTTGCCTTTCTGTGTTCTTGCTCTGTGCACATAATGTTTCCTCAAGTGTGAACTGTGTTGCTAAAGAGGAAGCTCGGGTTGCATGGCTTGCTTGGAATTCCGGAGGAACGGGCCTTAAATTGGGCTGGTTTGTGCTGACCCTGTCATGTTTGGTAAATACGTGGGCTTGAAGTACTAGAGCCCAGCTGCATCTGTTCACGTGTTTATTCATTTATTTATTAACTTATCGTTCATTCATTCACCCCCTCACTCATTCGTTTGATCAAATAAGGTGTTTGCTCCTGGGTGGAGGAGAGCTGGAAGGGGAGATTGACTCTTAGGGTACCTAGTACCTAGAACATGCAGTGCTGGGGGGCTAGGGTCCAGACTGTGGGGCAGGGGCTGGGGGACCCCAGAGTACAGCCGTCACTTCCTGTCCAGGACCTTAGCAAAGTTGCATCTTCAAGGGAGCATTTGAGCAGGGTACCAAAGGATGAATAGGAGCTCACCAAGAAAGTATCTCTTTGTAAAAGGAGGGGGCTGGTGGTGAGAGGGGAGTTCCTGGCCGTGTTTCTGGGTAAACTGCAACCCCCCCAACCCCCGCAGCCTGGACCCTAACCCTAACCTGCCTAGGGTCTTTCCAACTCATGGAACCATCGGCGAAAGAGTTTCTCAAACAAGCCCCACTGTCCCTGCGAGGCTCCACGCCCTTACACACAAACACAGAACGGCACCTACCCTCGGGGCTGCCGCTGGTCGTGGACACCTCGGTTAAAAGCCTCCTCTGCCGGCACTGCAGCTCTGGAAGGCTCCGAAGGCCCCTCTCCACCGGTGGAAATGCGCGTGGCCCCGACGACCCTGCAGCACCGCTGAGAGGACCGAGGCCCAGTCCCCAGGCCCCGCCCCGCCCAGTACACAGCAGGTCACCCACAGGCAGCTCCACTCTCCCTGAAGTGGCCTCTTTCTTTATAAAGGTGGGCTCTTCCTCCCATCAGCGGAATCCTCGTGAAAGTCTCTTGGAAGAGAACAAAGTAAAGAAAGCGGCGTGGTGCCCAGGGGCCGGGCACGGGCAGTCGGGCGGGAGAAGAGAGGGTTGTTTCTGGAGTAGCACTGCCCCAGCCATGGTGCGGGGGTGGGAGTGAGGGCAGGGGTCTTAGGCCGGGCCCGGCAGGGTTCCTGGGAGCCATGGGGTGTGGCGGGCAGGCGGAGTTCCGCACAGGCCTGTTGTGAGGGCCGCTGCGGCCCTGAGGAGGAGGTCGCAGCCTAGGCTGGTACAGTCCAGTCTGGAGAGGGTCCTCCTGTGTATGGCCTGCCAGGCTCTCCGGAGTCCCTGCCAGGACCTCCTGGCTGATGCTGTTGACCCCTGGCACCTGCTGGGAGCTGGCCTGTCTTCTCGCCAACATGCCTTTGTATTCCTGAGCAGGGAACTAATGCATCCAGGTCACATCCCTGAACGTCAGGGTCAGATCTCGTAATACACCTTTCCTTTCCGGGGAGCCTGGGATGCAGACAGGGCCCAGGGTGTTGGGTGGAGAGCCGTGGCCCCAGGCCTCCTGGGTGCTCACCAGCTGTGCGCACAGACTGGGTAACAGCTGAGCGTCACCACACTCCTCTTAGAGTGAGAGGAGGTGTGATGCTCAGAGGCTCTCTCTGAACTGATGTGCCAACCTAGGGAACCACCCGTCCCCCATTTACATTCTTCCCAGCCACGTGTGAGACATGCCTGTTCCAGACATGGCCTTTGAGGGGTTCTGCTGAGGAAGCGGGAGCAGCGATGGCTGTTTGAGAGGGGTCTGTGTGCAGATGGCTGCTGTGGTCTGGGATGAGTCTGGGTCCCCGCCAGGGACGAAGTGAAGACCCAGAAGAGGCACCTCACTAGTAGATGCAAGGAGTTGAGGGTGCAGAAATAAACCCTGCATCGCATCAGCTGGTCTTCATCAAGGGCGCCAAGACCAATGGGGAGGCAGTAGTCTTGTCAACAAGTGGCACTGGGACATCTGGATTTCCATGTGCAAAAGAACGAGGTTGGATTCCTGCCTCACGCCATATATATGCCAGCAACCTCAACGTGGATTAAAGACCTAAATGCTAAGGGCTAAAATGACGAAACTTGTAGCAGAAGACGGGGTAACTCTTTATGACCTTGGATTTGCCAAAGGATTCTTACATATGACACCAAACGCACAAGCAACCAGAGAAAAATAGAGAAATGGGACTTTACCACAATGAAAAACTCTGGTGCCTCAGAAGACACCATCAAGAAAGTGAAAAGACAGCCCACAGAATGGGAGAGCATATTTGCAAATTGTGGATCTGATAAGGGACCTTTATCTAGAATATATAAAGGACTCCTCCAACTCAAAAATGAGAAGACAATTAACACAATTTTAAAATTGTCGGAGAATCTGAGTAGACATTTCTTCAAAGAAGATAGACGTGAATAACCAGATGCCAGCTCCCATGAGTCAGCAGGAAAATGCAAATTAAGCACACAATAAGATTCTGGAAAGCACGGTTTAGACTCCAAACGTCAGATGACAACAACTGTTCCCGAGGGTGTGGAAGAATCGGAACCCTCCTACACTGCTGGTGGGAATGTAAAAGGGAGCAGCTGTTTTGGAAAAATGATCTTGATTAAACAAGAGCTGTCCTATGATCTAACAGTTCCACTCCGAATGGAATCCTAGGTATTCCCCAGGAGGAATGAAAACACACATCCACTCTGTCGACTGAAAAAAAAACGGCACAGCGTGAGGGTTGGGAGTTAAGCTTTATCTGGGACACAGTGAGGACTCCAGCCCAGGAGACAGCATCTCAGAGAACTCTGAGGGACCGCTCCAAAGAGGCGGGGGGAAGGTCAGCATATATGAGATTTTGGTGAAGGGGGAGTCCATGCAGTCAAACACATATTTTCTGCAGAAGGTTTCTGCAAGTCACGAGGAGCAGACGTCACCACGAAGGATTTTAGTGCTTCCCTCCATAAGAGGAGATGCAAGAATTGGGCTCATAAAATCTCCTGAGAAGATCTAACTATCTGAAGGCCTGTGCTGCCAGTCTTCCCCGGAGCACAGAGAGCCTGTTTCCTGATCTCCACCCTGAACTCCTTTCAGGGCGGGGTTGAAGGTCAGCAGCTGCAGCTGCTCAGGGTTTAATCCTCGTAGAGGTAGACGACGAGTGCCAACTTGTAGCTGGCAACTCAGAAACTTGTCCACACACATTCACAGCAGCATCTGCCCTGACGGACAGAAGGTGGAAACAGCCCAGACGTCCATCAGTGGACAGATGGGTAAACGGAGCGTGGTGTGTCCGTACAATGGAACGTTACCGAGCTGTACAAAAGAACGAGGATTGACACACGTTCAACTGGATGAACCTGGAAAGCAGGACGCTCAGGGAGGAAGCCAGACCCGGAGGGCACGTGGTGTGTGATTCTGTTTACGTGGGACAGGCAGATCCGGAGAGACAGAGAGCAGATTAGTGGCTCCCAGGGGCTGGGGGGGATAGGTAGGGGAACGGGCTTTCTTTTGGGGGGATGAAGAGGCCCTAAAACTGACGCGATGGAGGCACGGCTCTGGACGCACTGAAACCACTGAACGATGCACTTCTAAGTCGTGAATCGTAAGGTGTGTGAATTGAGGCAAAGCCCACACACATGCACAGAGCTGATGAGGGGGGTGAACTGGGAAGGCGGGGTGGGGGGCCTTGCACGAGGCAGGGGGCGGGGGAGACGTGACGGGGGCGGGGCCGGCACTCCAGTCACCCCTGAGCAGCGAGGACCAGGGGTCAGGACGCGGGCTGTTCTACAGCTGGTTGGGTTGGAGCTCAGGTTGGGGAAGGTCTGACAGGGGTGGCGAGTGTAGACCACCGTTCCTTAAGCTCTGATGGCAGCGCCCGGCGTCTGTTTTGCAGGATACGGTAAAAATCACATAACTGGGAAACAAAATTTCAGAGAGCGTTTGAGTCGAAGTCTGCTTTGTGTTCGATCCAGCAGAGCCTGGACGGCCCCTCTGTGTCACACTGGCCTCGCGGCATAAGGAGCATCGTGGGCCGTGGCCTCAGCAGCACGGTCTGCAGCCCCCCACCCCACCCCAAGGTCCTGTGAAGGGGCAGGGAGGCTGGGACCTGGCTTTGAGGCTCAGAAGCGAAAGGGAAGGAAACGTGAGGCCTTTAGATGCTGGTGGAGAGAACGAGGCAACGGAGAGGAACGGAGAAGCTGGGAGTGGCTGGAAATTCCCAGAAGGGTGTTAGGGGTTAGGGGCCCAGGACTGCCTCAGGGGACGGGCAGCTCCCCACTGTGAGGACTGGACGGAACCCAGAGGCCCATGCCTGGGTGGCCCTTAGTTCTCCATCAGGTGGGGGCCTTGGTGTTTCAGCACCCGGCTCTGCAGCCTCGCCTGGATCACCCTGCTTCTCCCCAGGGCCATTGCAGCAGCGCTAGGGTGGGTGCAGAGGCAGAAGCATGAGATGAGAGGAGGGGGCCGTCACGGGCAGCACAAACCTGATGGGGGCTGAACCGGGCAGATGCGGTAGCAAAAACCCCGGAAGGCTTCCTGGAGGAGCTGAGCCCTGTGTCCCACGGAGGTGGCCACGCCCACCTGCGTTGCTCCACGGCCCTGGTTGTGCCCTAGAACTCCCAGAGTGTCCTTTAGCAGCAGACTTGAATGAGTGGTCACCCCACATCCACGTCCAGACCCCAGACTCTGTGCTTTGAGAGGAAAGAGGACAGGATTCAGAGTGGACAGCAGGCCTCCGTCTTTGGGGGCAAAAGCTTTTAGGTGTTTTAATACTTGGAAAAGTGAGTATGCATATTTAGAAACCTGTGTATGCCCTTTGTGCAGCTGAGTGGCCTCCAGCAGTTCGGCTAAGCTCTGCGAGCTGTGGGTAGAGGAGCAGCAGAGGTGTGAGTGAGGGTCCAGCCCTGCCTGGCCTCCTGCACCACCCTTTATCTGTGTCACCTGCTCTCTGGAGTCTGCTAGACCTGCCCTCCGTGGTGGGCCGAGCAGGCTTGCAGTGACTTGCAAGAGTCGTGTTAAATTTTCAGAAATTCTGTGAGCTAACTGCTATATACAGCCGTTAGTAAAAAGTAAGTTCACACAAACTGACTTAAGAAGAAATAGAAAGTCTGAGTAGACCCATGACAAGTCAAGACAGTGAGTTAATAATCTAATAACATCCTAGCAAGAAAAGCCCGGGACCAGATGGTTCCACTGGTGAATTCTACCGAATTTAGAGAAGAATTAATGTCAATTCTTCTCAAACTCTTCCAGACAAAACACTTCTTGACTCACTCCACGAGGCTGAGTTTACCCCAATACCAAAAGTATCAGGAAGAGGCATTGCAAGGAAACTACAGACCTTATAGATACAGATGCAGAACTCCTCCACAGAACACTAACACACTGAGTCCAGGAGTGTGGAAAGGATTGTACGTCACGACCAAGGAGGATTTATCTCAAGGGTGCAAGAGTGGATCAGCATAAGAAAATCAGTAGCTGTGACATATGGTATTAATAGAATAAAGGTCAAAAGTCACATGATCGCGCCAATAGTTGCAGAAGAAGCATTTAACGAAATCCAACATCCTTCCAAGATAAAAACACTCAGCAGACTAGAAACAAAAGGGAACGTTTCAACGTGACAAAGGGCATCTATGAAAAGCCACCGGGCAGCATCGTACTCAGTGGGAAGACTGGACGCTTTTGCCCTAAGATCAGGAACAAGACGAGGATGCCTCCTCCGGCCACTCTGTTCAGCACTGTCCTGGCAGCATGGCCAGGGCAGCTGGGAGAGACGTAAACAGAAGTCATCCTGATGGGAAAGGAAGAAGTAAAGCTATCTGTTCACAGATGATGTGATCTTCTGCAGAGAAAATCTGAAGGAATCCACGTACACACTTAGAAGGAATAAAGGAGTTTGGCAAGGTTGCAGGTTACAAGGTCAGTACACAAAACTCAATGGAATTTCTCCCCAATGGTAGGGAACAATCTGAAAATGATCTCAAGAAAATAATTCCACTTGCAGTAGCTTCAGAAAGAATGAAATACTCAAAAATAAATTCAGCAGATGTGCCAGGCTCGTGCACTGAAAGCTATAAAACAGAAAGCTAATAACGTCGCCGCCCTCATCTTACACATTTTAATCAGCATTTGAGGATTGTCAGCGTGTAGAGAAGAAATATCTGTGCAACATCTCGGAGGAGAGTCTCTCCAGGAACCAGGAGCTGATGTGCCCCAGCGTGTGGTGGGAACCCTCGTGCTCTGATGGCAGCCGTTAGCAGGGACACTTGTGACATTATTCAGAGAAGGGTGCCGGGGGCTCTGCGCTGATCAGCAGACAGATCTGCAGGCCGCCTGCCTCCCGTCCCGCTCCTGTAGCTCAGGGACATCGCAGACACTCGTCGTGGCGGGGGCGTGCGTGAGGCCCTGTTACACAGGGCTCTGCCCAGGGTCCCCTGCGAGTCCCCAGGCCCTGTCCAGGCCGATGCAGGCAGGTCCCCCTCCCTGAGACTGTTGATCCTCTGTCTCCTTCAGGAAGGAGGGCAGAGGGGGCCCTCAGCTCCGGAGCCCCCGACCCTGGGCGGAGTTTAAGTTTGGACTTTTTCAGGAACCCCCCAAGCAAAGCTGCAGTTGACGTGGGCGCGTCAGAGCTTCGCGAACGGTTCCTAAAGGCCAGCGTGTGCAGGTTTACATGGTCACCAGGGCCTTGCTGAAGGCTTTAAATGAATCACTGCTTTTATTTCCACAGACGCCCATTGAGGGAAGCACTCTTATCTGCCCCCCTTTAAAGACTGGAGACTGGGCCACAAGGGGCGTGGAGCTTGCCCCAAGTGGTCAGCTGCAGCCTGGAGGCCCCTGGGTTTCAGTGCCCCCCAGGAAGCCACAGTGCCCTCTGGGAAACACCCGGCAGCACTGAGAGGCCCAGACCTGGGTGCAGAATGAGAGCAGCCCAGGCTGTTGGCCTCAGCGAGGACCCCGGGGAAGACGGGACAGAAGGTCCTGACTGTGTCCTGAGATGTGTGGGGGAGTGGAGGAAGCACGAGACCCCAGGAGAGGAAACTGTGGACTCAGGCCGCGGCTACCTGGGAAGACTTCCTGCAAGAGGTGACACCAGCGCTCATCGCTGGGCCACGGCTTCCCGGAGCAGGTGGGCGTCAGCGGGCAGCAAACACCAGTGCTCAGCCTGGTGGCGGGGCCATCCTTGCCCCTAGTCCATCGCCCGGCTCTGGGCCCACAGAGGGAGATACCTCAGCCGCCGTGGTCTAGCACCGGGGGGCCCTGCCTGGGGGTCGACCTTGTGGAGGGAGAGAGTGGGTGCAGCCCGCCTGCCACGCTGGTCACGTCCACTCCCGAGGGTGGAGGTCACAGGAGCTGGACACCACGGGTCCCGTCGCTCCCAGCGAGTCCAGCCCCTTTTCAGGGAGTCCAGCTTCTGTAGAGCAGAGAGACCCTGACACCGTTAATTTCAGGGCAGGCCCAGGAAGTGGGGTGTGGTAGGGACCCCTCTGGGAGGAGGGTGGGGCCTGGCATCCTTTACTAGCCTCTCCTTCCCGCCGAAATTGCCGGCCTCGTTAGGCGAGGCCCCTGCGGCTTTCCTCTGCACTCCAGAGCGGCTGCGCCCACCCGGGGCTGGGAAGGCATCCCTCCCGGGCCTCCTGGAGAGGAGTGGCTTCCCTGGGGGCTGAGCGTGGGCCCTGGGGCTCTGCACCTCCCAAGGAGGCCCTTCTTTGAGGGAAGCTCATGCTCTTTCATGTGATTTGAAATTTCAAACTCGGTTCAATAGCGTGGTAAAAACCAAATCAAGCCAGGGAACTTGTCGACAAAACAATTGCATTTTAATCCAGGGAGCCGGCCTGCCCCCATGTCCTGCTGGCTCCGGGCATGGACGCAGGGGCAGCTCTGGTCGCTTTCAGGACCCGCGTGGAGGGAGCGCCTGCGCAGCCTTCCAGTATGGCTTGGGGAGGCGGGAGGGGCCGGGTCCTTTGACCAGCTCCTCAGGCCGTGGTGGGGGGCAGGGGCTGATCCCCACCTGCTGGGAGCACGGGTGGTGTCTGAAGGCCTTTTGGAAGATCTCTGCCCTGCTCTCTGGACAGGAAAGTCAGGGCACTGGGTGCTGGGAGAGGTCAGGCTGGTGATGGAAGCGGCAGTGACGAGTCAGGAGGCCGGGGGGTGGCACTCACCGTGGGGTTGTTGAGAAACTGGAGGGAGAAGCCCTGAGCCCGGCCCTGGGCGCGGCCTGAGCACAGTGCAGAGAGGTGTCTGTGCCGACCGAGGGGGCCCTGGGCGCGGCCTGAGCGCTGTCCCCCGGCAGGTGTGGCTCACCTGTGGGCCAGGGAGCAGGTGCCCGACAGGGGCCTGGAGGCAGGTCCAGGGGCTCCCCTGGGTGGTGTGAAGGGGAGTGAGGTCAGCAGGGAGGAAGCTCAGGACAGGCATACGGCTCCTGGCCAGGCGGCCGGGCTCCAGGCCGCGACTGCCGCTCAGAGCCCAGGCTGGGGGAGGGACGGCAGCGTCCGGCAGGGCGGCGATGTCAGCATCCCCTTCCTTGCTCTCCAGGGCTGTACTGGGGGATGGGGGGAAGGAAGGAGGCCCCCGCGGCAGGGAGCTGCAGAGGTGAATGAAAGTGTCCCTTTAATTGTTCAGATGCCCGGCAGGATCTGCAGAGCCCGCCTGCCTGATGGGCGAGACGCAGCCGCGTTTGCCGCCGGAGCCCGGGGCCTGGCGGTCGGAGGAGCCCTGGGAGGGGCGTGGCCCTTCGGGTCAGTGCGACCCCGTGAGGACGGTTCCCTGCACCAGCCGGAGGGCCCTCCTCACTGTGCCGTAGCTGCTTCTGGTTTAGCTTTACTGTCCTCATTTTAGGTGTCCTCGGCTGGTAGTCGAGCAGCTGATCTAACGCAGGTTTTACCGGTAACTGGGGAAGGTATGGTGTTCACGTCCTGGGTCCACAGCTTCGGGAGCGGGGTGCCGCCCGTGAATGTCAGAGTCGGGGCCCCCATACGGGGGTTAAGTACCCGAGTCCTTGCAGGTCCAGTGCCCAGCTGCCCACATGACCTTGGCCGTCACCTCCACCCTGAGCATGAAGGGTCCCTCCAGGGTGGACATAAGGGCAAAGGGCAAACTGCAGGACCCTGGACCCAGCGATCCGTGTTTCCTAGGGGACTGGGCTGCACAGCCTCCTGGGGCAGCAAACCAAAGATGCAGGTGTGTTGTTTTTTTGTTTTTTGTTTTTTTTTTAACATCTATATTGGGGTATAATTGCTTTACAGTGGTGTGTTAGTTTCTGCTTTATAACAAAGTGAATCAGTTATACATATACATATGTTCCCGTGTGGTTTTAAAGAGATGCATCATCGCTTTTGAATGTGAATGTGCCTCTGACACCTGAACAGTAGCACCAGGGAGAAGAAAACAAATGCAGCCCTTCCGCACGAAAGGCTTTCCCTCCAGCATCAGGCATCCCTGGTGGACGTGGGAATCCAAGTCTATACAGTTACAGCTTCATAACGATGCCCGTGTAGGCAAGTTCAGAAACGATTTCATGACCTTGCCTAGGATGTGGAAGTCCAAAATAAGTGTTTATTCTTTTACAAAATCCTTTAATTGAGATGTAACACACGCAGGCTTGCACTACTCGCCCGCCGGAGCCTGGATGCCTCACCCCCCACCCCAGTCCTACCCCCTCCCGTTACTAGTGCCCCGTCTTCTGGAACCTCGCGTTAATGGAATCAGACAGTACATAGACTTCTGTGTCTGGCTTCTCTCACTCACCGTGTCTGTGAGATCAACCTTGTTGTGTGAAGCGACATCTTGTTATTTTTATCGCTGTGTGGAATTCCACTGCCTGGCTGTACTGTAATTTATGTGTCTGTCCTAAAGAAGATGGGTGTTTGGGTTATTTTGAATTTTCAGTTATTATGAGCGCCGTGGCTGTGAACATGTGCGTGTGTCTTTTCGTAGACATGCACACTCGTTAATTGTGGGCGTACGTATACCCAGCAGTGGCACAGATGCACATCAGCTACGGTAGGTCCGCCCGAAGCGGTTCTCAAAGTGCCTGTACCGTTGGAGCTGCCGCAGCCGTGTATGGCGTGCCATTTGCTCTGCTGTAATCAGCACCTGTTGTCGTTGGCCTTTTTGGTTTAGCCGCCCTGTGGGGTGTAGTGTGGCAGCTTGTTTGGGCGTTGACGTGCATCTCTCTGTTGAGCGGTTAATAGCAAGTGTGATTCCCCAGGCTTACTGGGCAGGTGGAAAGCATCTCTCGTGAAGCATCTGTCAAAGGACTGGGCGGTTTGTTTATTCCCAGGAGCGCTTTCTTTATTCTGAGTCTGAGTCCTGCACTGGGGGCTTGTACTGCTAACATCTTCTCCAGGCTGGTGTGGTCACTGGCTTACTGGTGTGCTTGGATGAACAGAAATTCCCAATTTTAACTAGGTCTAATTTACCGGTCTCTCCTCTTACGTCATGTGTTTTGCTGGTCGGGGGCTGGTCCCTCGTGTCCTCCCACGAGCTCTGTCGTCCACGTCACACGTGCGGGTCTGTGATCCAATTCTTATTGATATTTTACGTGGTCTCAGACGGATCTCAGATCTCATTTCCAGCATCGCTATTGAAAAGTTCTAACCTTTCAAGCTCATAACAATTGTAGGTGAAGTTCTGAAACGTGATTTTGAAGCGGAATGGAAGAGCTGGGTCCTTTCCCTGATTATGTTATGCCTAGTTAGCTAATTATGTCCTGCTGTCTAATCAGCTGAGAGCTGGGGCTGAGCTCACCCGTGGAACGCTATATATACTTACCCCACCCCACCTCCGCCGGCCTGGAACGCTAACAAGGTCATGGAATCTCTGTTTTCCTGTTTCCTTTTCCACCTTCCTGAGCATCTCAGGCTGGAGTTGGCAGGAGGAAGTGACAGCTGATTCTCCCCACATTCCCCCCGATGCCCCCGCTCTGCGTCCACCCAGCCCTGGCCTTGTGGGTCCTCCCACATGGGCGCAGGGCGGGGCTCCACAGGGTGAGGATGCTGGCCTTGCACTGTTGCCGTGAGGGCAGGACAGACGGACAGGCAGAAGAGGGGTCCGGCCTGCTCCTCGGCCTGGGGTGGGGTCCTTGTGCCCGATGATGGGCCACGCTGCACCCGCGGACGGTGGGGGGATCTCTTCTCTCTGGTGTGGTCCAGCAGCCGGCAGAGGACCCCGCGCCCCGGTTCTCCCAGCTCTGTGCTCTGGGGAGATAGGCCGATCTCTTGTCCTGCTGAAGACTGGGCCACATGTCTTCTTCCACATTGTCTGGCCGGATCGGGTGTTTTTCCTTCATCTGTTTGATTTTAATTAATAGGCGTTATTTTTAGAGAAGTTTTCGGTTCACAGAGAAACAGAGCAGAAAGTACAGAGTGTTCCCACATGCCCCCCATGTTCCCATTGTTAACATTAATGATGGCACTGTTAGTGCATTTGTTGCAAGTGAGGGGCCGACAGTGATACGCTGTTATTAGCCAAAGTCCACCATTCACATCAGGTTCCATCTCTGTGTTGTGCGGTGTCTGGGTTTTGCCAAATACGTCACGTCAGGGACTGTGTCGGGGACGGTATCACACAAAATAGTTGCACTGCCCTAGAGCCTGCTGTTGGAGCTAGCTGGCATTACACAATGCTCGGGGGCCGTTCCCTGAGATGGGGGGTTCCCTGTGGCAGGTGGGAGGGAGCTGGTACCTGGGTATGCCTGCCCCTGCCCCCTGGCCGGGCCCCGAGGCCTGGCTCCATGCAGGGCAGCCCCGAGGCCGGCATCATGCCCCTGGAGGTCAGCAGGGAGGCCAGAATGCGGCTGCTTCTTCCCCCTCATGCCAGGAAGCCAGTCTGATGGTGAGCTGGGAGGGGAGCCACGCCTGTGCTCCCAAGGGCAGCCCACCCTCCCAGAGCCCGGCGCCACGGAGGATCCAGCGCCGGGGGGGCAGCCGTCATCGGGGGGCCTGGATCTATGCTGTCGCCCGGCCAGAATCGGAGCAGGACGCCCATGGAAGGGGGACCCAGCGCGTCCAGAGACCCGGCGGAGCACCTGCCAGCCATGGCGGGGTGGGGTGAGACTGAACCCCGAAGGTGGAGCCTGGGCTTCCTGCTCCCCTCCCCCAGAGCACCCACTCTTTCCTGTGCCCACCTCCTGCCCGGCTGGAGAGGCTTCTGTGGTTCCAAGCTGCAGAGATCCCTGGGCCGGCCGCTTCCAGAGAGGCTTCCGTCCACACTGGCGGCCCTGTCTGTCTGGGGAAACCCAGACGGGGACCCTGAGGATTGGGGGGCAGAGGGCAGCAGGGCACGGTCCCTGTTTTGCCCAGAAGAGCTAGTAGGGCTTCTGGAAGGCAGGTGCTCGGTGCCCCGCGAGGAGATCGGAGGAGGGGGCCCAGAGCCGGCACCCCGTGCAGCCAGGCCCAGTGCCCTGGGGCCTAAGAGGGCCAGCCTGGGAGCCAGAATCGCCCCTTCCCAGCCTGGTTGCCGCCGTCGAACGGCGTAATCGTCCATCTGCCTCGTGCCTTCCACCCAGGACATGAGCGCATGCTGCAGTGAGAGGGACCGCGGCCCCCGAGAGTCAGGAGGCAGAAGGCGAGGGGAGAGGCTGGAAACCTTCTAATAAAATTGCATTTCCTGAAATAGCCGTGACCGTGATGGTGATGCGCCTGCCGCCATATTGGTTCTGACACGGGTACCGCACACACATTAGCGACGTCTCCCGCGTTCGTCCTGCACCCGGGTCCCGGGCTGCTCTCTCCTGTTGGTGTTTGTTTATCTCGCGGGCTTTGCTGGGATAGTGAGGCTGCTCCGCACGCCAGCACTGCATTGTAACCCGCCGTCCACTTAATTCAATTTCTCTTGTGTTCTCACTCCGCCGACAAAAGTAATCGGCGTTTGGCTGCCAGAGCTGCAGTTCCCACCGAGAGCTGAGTCTCTCCAGGTGTCCCCGATGTCCCCGGCCTGAGAGGGCTGCACGCCTCGTTCTCAGGATGGGCAGAGCCCCCAACACCCCCTGCTGCCCTGATTCCCAGCCCAACGGGGCAGAGGAGGTCCCGTCTTCAACTTTAATGGATTAATCGAGATGACAGCAAAAGCCCAAGTGATCTAACTGGGCATGGCTTCATCACCAAAACCCTTAAAAAAGGAGAGTGGGACCCACGGAGACCCATTCAGGCTAAAGGCACCTCTGGGTCCCTGATTCAAGCCTAGTCACTTGCATTCCTCCATCAGGACAAGTCGTGTCGGGAAGGACAGCGTGCGTCTGTCTCCCTCCAGGTGGACCTTCACACTGGCGCCACCCCCAGGAGGGGAGGGAGCCCGTCCTCAACCTGACCTGGGTCACTAGCTGCCCGTGAGCCTCAGGTCACCTCTGAGGAGTGAGCATTACTGACCTGCCCCAGGCCAGCAGGGATTCCCAAGGCTCCAGGTGGCAGGTTCCTTGGAGAAGAACCTACGAGAAAGGGTCCTTTTGGAGTCCCTCCCAGGAGCAGTTTAGCACCGTGGCCTCTCTTTCTGAACAAGGACAGTTTAAATGGTCCAGAACTGGGCACTGTGGGCTGTGGCATCGTTCCGGAGCACCTGCTCTGTGGCAGGTGAAGCACCTGCCTTCGGGCACCTCCCCAGCCCTGTCCCTCCTGGACTTTGCACAAGGGGAGTCCATGCTCACCAGTGGCCGAATAACAGGACATCACAGAGCTCAGATCCCGCAGATGCCCACGCGGGGCTACCTCCTGCCTGAGCTAGCCTCAGTTCAGCTCGTCGGGAATGGAAAATCGGGACCTCCGGCCCCTCCTCCGTCTGGCAGGCTGCCCTGGTCAGCTGTCCAAGCCTGTGCGAATCACGGAAAGATGAAGGACGGACTTTAGGAGCCAGATAACCCGGTCTTGGGTTGTGCGTTTAAATCCTCTCCGAGGGGGCGGCTCTGGGCTGTGAACGCGCCGCGGGGCTGGCGCCTGCGGCCCCCAGTCCCGTAACTTGCTGCTTCTCGGGATGGCCTCCCTTAATTGTGGCTTTCGTGATAAATAAATGCGGTGTCTGTTACCACTCCTTCATGGAGGGTGTTCGTGCCCTGCAGAGGTCGTTACGATTTGGCACACGGAGCGGTTTGGAGCTCTCTTTAATGGAGGGTCTCGCTGGAACAAGGCTCTGTGGACAGACCACTCAGAAGGTGCTGGGAGGCCCATCCAGTGCACGCTCGATAAACGCGCCCCCACGCGCTCTGTTGAACTCACGCGGCCAAGCCTGTGGCCGCTGTCAGCTCAGGCCCAGGAGAGCACTGGCTCAGGCCAGCCCCCCACCCTGCCTGACCCCGCAGAGGAGGCTCGAGGGCCGAGGATGGAGGGGGGTCTGCTGGGGGCGGCCTGGGCAGAACGGGGCCCAAGGTCAAAGCTCCCAGCAGGACGGAGCCGACTCGGAGCCCCTGGGTAACGACCCTGTAAACTTGCCAGCTCATCAGGATGTGGGAAACGCGGGGTCGAGGCATTTTGTCACGGCCCTGACGGCGAGGAGGCACCTCCGGTGTTGCATGAGGGCGATTTTACATGATGGAGGCGATGATTAACAGCGGCTTCTCCGCACCAGGCTTTACGGGCCTCTGGTGACTATATTCTGTGTAATAAATACGGCAGGGAAGCACCGTCTCCAAAGGCCGGGACAGTCAGTCCTGACTGACCTGTTTGAATGAAAACCCTAAACCTCGTGGGGTCAGACTGTCATCCCTCGTTACCCATAAATTAGGGGGCCGGGGGGACATCACCCAACGTGTATCTACCGGGAAGCACCAGAGATTTTCGTATTCCAGGGCTGCGGTAAGCCCGGGAGGACCAGCACACGCCACTTGGACACACTTCTTAAATCACAAGGTTGGTTCCTTGTCACAGCGCAGAAGCCGGGAGAGCCATGACCTCGGTGACGGCAGCGGCCGTCAAGGGCTCCCCAGGAACAGGCCAGAGCGGGAGGAGACTCAACAGGGGGACAGCTCCTGACAGGTGGCCCCCCCCACCATCCGCCCAGCGCCGCAGGACCGAGGCCTTCTCCCGCACTGGAGACCCCAACCACCCAGTGCGTCTCTGGGGAGGCTGCCTTGCTCCCCGACCTGAGGTGTTCCACGGCGAAGCACAGACATCCTCAGCGGGATGGGGAGGGCCTCCACTCCTGCAGGGAAGTCAGAACATCCAGCCCAACTGAACCAGGAGTGCGAGGCCTTTGGTGTCTCCTGCTAGCCCTGCTGTCGGGGCAGAGCCGTGTCCAAGGGGACCTGCCGTCCGCAGCGCACCCCACACGAGCAGGCAGGTTTGTCAGGGGATCGCCCAGGCCCCGCAAGCCCCACGGGCACCCTGGACGTGCAGGCAAGACTGTGGCCCCTCCCCCAAAATAGCTGGAGGGAGCCTCACCTGCGACTCAGCCCAGCTCCTGCTGCAGCCCCGGCCAGGCTCGCAGGAAGAGGGCAGCTGCCTGTCTCCAAGACCTGAATGATGTCCGACAACTGGGGAGTGAGCCCAGGGCGTGGATCTCGTTACCTGGGTTCCAATCATGAGTCTTTCACTGAGTAACGGTGTGTCTTTGAAGAAACCCCTTAGCCTCCCCGAGTCTGCTTTCTCATCTGTAAAATGGGTACAATGCCGGCTTCAAGGACCAGAGCTAACGTGAGTAGGGGGTAGCGATTATTGCGTTTTGTTTATCGTCTCAGCTCATGTGAAGTCTTTCATCCCATGAATTTCCCTCTCCTGGACCTTGACCTTCCCTTGTATTTCAACACCGTTATTAGGCTGTAACTGATGAACTCTGGGAGGGTTGGTTTGCGGGAGCTTCTGCTGCCTACCTCGGCCTGTGATACAATCGCCCCGTTTAACACTTACCTTTACAACTAGCCCTAAGTATTAATTATTTGTGGTAGGTGATTTGGACAGGAGGGAAAAGATAATGTAAGAAGGAGATGGAAGTGTTTTTTTTCCTAGCTTCTTTGAAAGGACTCATTTTTCTCTTGTGTATCAGGAAAGAAGAGCCCGTGGGTGGAAGACGTGGCTGAAGGTCAGGGGCACATTTCCTGTGAACACGGTTCGTGCCATGTGATTCCTCGGCTGGGTATAGAATGGCAGCTCGCGTTCGCTTCCCGTCAGGGCTTCCAAGGCGTCGCTCACATTCACGTGGCCTCTAACGCCCGTGATGGCTGTGTGTCCTGACATCAGTGACCTCCCGTGCCCTGGACACCCTTCTTCCCCTCCCACCCCAGAGCCTTTTGAAACTTTCTTTGGAACGTCCACACTCAGAAGCCTCCATGGGTTACCGCCAGGTGTGCTGACATTCGGCGGGCACTTGGAATGGGGACTCCAGGTTTGCTGGGAATGTGTCCGTACGATCTCTGATCACCTCCGCCCAACCTGTGTTCTTTCCTGATAGAACAGTTGCTCTCAGTGGGGAGCAGAACCTGGACACCCAGGCCCGGGGGTGTTGGGGACGGTCACGTAGGGACCAGGGCACTAGCGGCTGTTCGTGCTGGGGCCCTTCTGTCCTTCCTTCCTCTGTCCCCACAGTCCGCTTCCAACTCCTGAGAGCTCTACTGCTGTCTCCTTGCTTCCTTCCCTGTCGCCAAAATCCACTCTCGTTTCACACAAGCCGAGTCCAGGTGGCTCTGAGGGGACCCTTGAGGTGGGCTGGCCGTGGTGTCTGCTGCTCTCTGTGCTGCTCCCAGGGCTGTGGCTTCCCTCCCAGGCCACCCCTGTGTGCTCTGCCTCTTTCTGAAGCAGGACAACTGGGTGACTGAGCAGGTGGGCAGCTTGGGGTCCTCTGTGTCTGCAGCAGCCTCTGTCCTACAGTGGGGAGTAGGACAGGCCTCGGGTACCAGGCTGGGGAGTCAGGGCCCTGTCGCTGCCTGGTCAGGGTGACCTCTCCTTGTCTGTAGCCCCTGAGCCGAAGGGCTGTGCTTGTTTGTGAGACGGCGGGGAAGGGGTGCGGAAAGACGGGCTTGCCGAGGGCCCGCGGTATTTCAGGCTCCGATGACGCCTTTTTGGAATCCTCCACCAGACGTGCCTCCGCCTCCCCAAGACTGTGTGTGCAGCCCACAGGCCATTTAAGGACACATCTTCCTGGCTTGACCTGGGGCTCACTGCTACAGCGGGTGCTCCGCGGGTACCGGGCACGGGTGGGAGGGCTGGTCACTCTCAAGCGAGTGGGCCGTCATGATGTTCCAGGACAGCGTGGGAAGGTAACTCTCAGCCCCGGCGTGGACCTGGGGGCGTGGCTTCCTCTGTTCTCGCTTCCCAGGACGCCAGCCCAACGCTGTGAGCACCAGGGAGCAAATAAAATGGTGCCTCTCGGGTGTTTATTTATGGTCGATTGCCTCTCCTGCCCCAGCTGGGATGGCGCGCCCTGCCCACCGCGCTCTCCCCGGCCCGCGGCCGAGGCACGTGGGGGCGGATTTCAGGCCCACGTGTGACCTTGCAGTGCATCCTCCTCAGAGCGTGATTCCAGGTCCCACAAAGGCCGTCGTGGCTTTACAGACTGAAGGGCGTGCTTTGCGCACTGCGCTGGGTCGGCATCCACGTTCGGGCTGATCCAGGTTAATGCAGTTAAGACACTGCGTCCCGGGCCTTGGTCACGGTCTGCCTGAGAGGGCGCCTGGCCCAGGGGGCGGGAGGACCTGGACACGGGGAAGCGGGGCTGCAGGGAACAGGGGCCGCGATGCCGCCCTCCCCAGGGCCCTGGACCATCCCAGACCTGGCCCTCCCACCAGAGCTTCCCTAGAAGCCCAGATGGGGGCCTGACCAAGTGCCTGATGTTGGAAACCTCCTGCCACCCATCACGGGGGGTTTCGTGGGGTGCGTGCACAGACTGTGGGGGGCAGAGCCAGGACCCCAAGGTTCCTGTGTCACCTGCCAGCTGCAGGCCTCCCGCGCTGGGCCCTGCATCTTTGCCTGCTGTGCCTCCCCTGGCCTCGCTCCACCCCAACTCCCGGATCAGGGACAGGCTGGGGGTCTCCTGTCAGCTGGCTTCCCTGCAGAGGCCCCCGGGCAGCAGAGAGAGGGCCTCCACACCCCTCCTCCCCACGCCTGCTGGGCAGTGGCCGTGAGCCCGAGGGGAGTCTGGCTCAGTGAAGGCCTCTGCCCCGTCCAGAGCAGGCCCGGCTTTGCAGAGTTTCATGGGGTCACCTCCACACCCAGCATCCGGGAGGCATCAGGGCCGCGTTTGGGCCTCAGCTGTGAGACGGCCTGCCCAGCCGCAAAGCTGGAAGACTTTCTGGCGTTTTAAGGAAAAGTTTGCTGACGACCAAGCCTGCGATAAAATTTTGTTTTATTCCTATAAAGATCAAAATGGGTCTTTCCCAGGACTTCCCTGGCGGTCCAGCGGTTAAGACTTCACCTTCTAATGCAGAGGGTGTGGGTTCAATCCCTGGTCGCGGAGCTAAGATCCCACATGCCTCGCGGCCAAAAAAAAAAATGGGTCTTTCCCCATTTTGCTGGCCCGGGATCCCCCGTGCCCAGCAGGAGCTGCCGTGTAGCTGGGGAGGGCAGGCGCCGTCTGGGCTGGGCCTGGAAAGGGCCTCTCGGCTTCCCTGAGGTCCGCTGGCCGGGCCACCACCTCCTTGCAGGATCCTGGGAAGTGCATTCTAGTTACACGTGCAGAAAAAGGAGGAAATGGATTTGGGGAACTTTGTCCCAAGCCAGTGGACCCCACAGCCGGGGCATCTCCGAGTGACACCATCAGGGGATTGGGGGCGGATTAACCCAGAGCCTTCGGAAGCCCAAGAAGAGGGTAGGGGCGATGGGCCGTCCCTTGGGAGGGAATCTGGCCCCTTTTCTCTGACGCTGTTGGGAGCACGGAGCCGGGTCGTCCTCCCTGGGCTCTGAGCCGGTGTGTCCTGGGAGCCCTGGCCCTGCAGCCCGAGGCCCGACACCTGCCCTCCTCCACCCACACCACCTGCCCTCGGCACAGGCTCGAGGACGTGCAGGTGCCCTGGTCCGCAGATGTCCCTGGAGGGGCAGACCAGTGCCTGGTGGGCTTTCCTCCACGTTCCTGGGACACTGGGGGCAGGAAAGGCGTCGCCCACCTGACGTGGTGGGAAGATTGCCCCCGCCTTGAGTTCTGTCTAAACCCAGAAACTTCCCAAACATCCTACTGACCCTCCTGGCGGCAGTGACCCCAGGCATGGCAGGCTGACCCCATGCCCGCCCTGTGGCCAAAGCTTGCTCTTGTCCACGGCCGGAAGCTGGTTCTGCCTCTGAACACCGAAGGTGGCTGCCTGACGGGGCAGCGATGGGGCCGCGGAAGCCGGACACATTCTTAGAAGCTTGGCAATGAGATACAGGCCAGGCGCATAAACTCGACTCACGGGGCCACGGCAGCCAGGCTCGAAGAGCAGGCCCTGTCCTTGCCTGGTGATAGAAGGAAATGGAAAGTTCTGAAAGAGCAGGGAGCCTGGAGCAGCACCCCTCCCCCACACCGGCCTCAGCTACGGGAGGAGGGAGGAACCTGCTGTGCCCCGCGTGTTAGGGGTCGGGGTGCGGGTGACAGGAGAAGATTCAGGGGCTCCGGGGGCGAGGAGGGTGGGCAGCGTCCTGGGGGAGGGGCTGGGTGGCAGCGGTACCTCTGGGGGCTTGCTGGGGACATGGGAGGATGGACTGGAGGTGGCTGGATCCCATCCCTGCTGCCTCTCCCCTGTGGTCACCCCCTCCCGAGGAGCACCCAGAGCCAGCCTTTCCACCACCGTGCATTCTTCTGCAGGGCTGGTTGGGTGACGGTCCAGGAGCCGAGTGCTGGGGCCCTCCAGGTACATCCGCTCCCACCCGGGGTGTGAGTGGACCCCACACGGGGAAGGGCGCTGGACCCGGATGCACAAGCTGGAGTGACTAGGGGGACCCTCGTTCCAGCCTTGATTTACCGGTGTGGACGCTGCGGCCAGGACTGTGTGTGCCGGTCATCCCTGGGGCTGAGGGACAAGCCCGAGCTCCAGGCTTTGTCTTTCCACCCCAGGCTGCTGACCTGGAGGGCGTCAGGGGGCTTCTCTGAGCCCGTGTCATCTTTGGAAGGAGGGGACGCTGCAGCTCCAGCCCGCAGGGCTGTGGAGCAAGAGGCTTAGACAGAGTGTGTGTGGCCCCCGCCCAGCCTGGGAGGCCTCGGCCACCACTGACAGCTTTGGTCACCAGTGGCGCCTGGGGCGGCACCCGGGGCAGGGCCCCCGGCCAGGGCTCCGAGGCTCGCAGGAAGCCCCCGTCATCCCCGTGGAGGGACGCCCGCCTGGCGCTCAGCCGGAAGGCCCTTCTCAGCACCCTCGCCGCCCGCGGCCTTGTCAACAAACCCATATTAAGACACATCTGTCCGACTTCTCTCCTGTGTCCTGGACAGAAAGCAGTGGCCGGTACAATCACGCTGCACTGAATGCAGCCGCTCCCAAGCCTCCAGCGGGAAGGCTGAGGGACCGAAGGAGGTCATTGTCCTGCCGCCAGCCCGGGTCGGGCTCCTTGCGTCACAGCCACCTCGGGACCGAACAGGGGCCGGCACACATTGTCCTCACAAGGTGGGCCCAGTGCTGGCCTCGGGAGCGCGGCTCTGGAGACGGGCATGCCAGCGCTCACGGGGGCGGCGAGGGTGACCAGGACCACTCGAGCGGGATGGGGACGCTGGCCCACGCAGCAGCACCGCTGCCGATATTGAGGGGCTGCGCCCAGAGCCCCCATCTTGCTGCTGCTACCCTGCAGCCCCGTCTGATGGCACAGAGCCCACACCTCTCGCAGGGCCTGGTCCTGCCCGGCTCCCAGGTGTGTGTGTGGTGGGTGACCCAGGGCTAAGGCTACTCCTGCTGCCCCACCGCGGGGGCCCGCCCGCTGGGTGTTTGCTGAACTGCCGGGGTGGGGTGGCAGAGGTGCTGGGCGCCAGGCTGGGCCTCCTCCGGACGCACCAAGCAGGGCAGATGAGGCAGCGACGTGCGATGGCCCAGACCCCGGTCTCCTCCCGTCCCCTCCCCTCCCCCTCCCCAGCGATGCCTGCCCACGCTCTGAGCTGCGAGGGCCCAGGGGGCACAGAGCCCTGGTTGGGAAGGACCCTCATGAGGCAGACGACGTCCGGGCAGGGGCTTCTCGCGCTTGGCAGCAGGCAGCCTGAGCCCAGCCGGGGGCGCAGTGCTGCCTGTCTCTGTCTGTCCCTCCCTCCCTCCCCCCTCTAGTGCATATTTCCAGAAGCTTCTATGCACAAGATGCTGTGCCGGGTGTACAGCAGGGGATAGAGCAGGCCGGGCCCCACTGTCACGGAGCTGACCTTTTGTGGGGCTCAGACTCCGCAAATCCACGCTCAAATTCATGTGTCACTGACCTCGTGTAGGGTCAGGGCACCTGAGGGAGACCCTGGGGCCTGTGGTCAGAGGAAGGGGCAGGAGAGAGGCCTTCATCACGGGGGAGGTCTGGGTCAGGCTTGAGAGGCGTGGAGAAGGGCGTTGGGACAGTGGACCCCCTGCAGCGAGGGCAAGGGTGGGGGAAAGGCTGCAGGCAGGCGGCCAGTGGGCATGGGCAGGGTGGTTTGGTCCACAGTCAGAACGGGTATCCGGCATGGCCCACGGGATGGAATCCTGTGCTCAGTGACAAGATGCCGGAGACAGATGTCACGACACGGAAGCAACACTAAAGGTTGAATTAGAAAGAAAGAAAAGAAGCAAGAGGACAAAAAAACACGTGTAGGTTTACGTAGCTGCATGTCATGGGGCAGATGGAAAGAGCAGAGGATGCGCCTCACGGGCCAGAGGCTGGCTCTGAACACCTGGCCCCACACCTGCGCAGTCCCCCAAGGCCTTGGGCTGGCTCCCTGGGACCTTGGCCCCCCCTTGTAAGCGGGGAGGACAGCTCTGTCCCCAGGAGTCACGGAGGCCGCAGGGAGCCCAGACAGAGCCCTCTGGCCAGCTCCCGGCCCCGAGCCAGCCTTGCCTCTGTAGCCGGGTTGGTGCCGCCTTTGCCCCAGAGGAAGCCTTGGTGCAGCCGGGCTGTGGATGGGACTTCATTTCTAAAGCTATAGGCCCACAGGCCCCGTTCCCCAGACCCCACCCCTGGCTCCAGCCTGTGCTTTTAGTGGAGGCAGAGCTGTAAATAACCCCCAGTTTGCAGCTTTCTGGACACCAGGCAGGGGAACCATTCATCCTGCTGCCCAGGTGGCCACCAGCTGTTGCTGGATTCTTGGAACAGAAAAAGGGGGAGATTCAGAGAGAGGACTTAGCTTCCAGCCCACCACAGCCTGGAGCCTCCCTCCTGTGGCCCTGAGCACTTCCTTCCCTTCAAGCCGTGGGCGCCCCGAGGCGGCAGGGTGCCCCCTGCACTGAGTGGGGCCGGGCAGCCCCCGGCAGTGAGGGAAAGCAACCCCGGGGAACAGGGAGCACAGGGCACGAGGGGTACAGGTAAGCCGAGGGCTGGTGGCTTTCCCAAACTGCTGGGAGACCCCCGGACTCATCCTGCCGCATCCTGCATCCAGCAGCAGCCCCATGAACGCGATGCGCGGAGACCCCCAGGCACCAGGACTGCATCAGCCCCACCTCCCAAGTAGGAAGGGCTGGGCATCCCTGGGCGGGGCACTGAGCCCATTTCAGCGTGCCACCCCCAGTGCTTCCAGAAGACTCCAGCCCTTGAACTGAGGGTCTTAGATTCCTGTATCTCCAGTGGGCGTTTCACCCCCCAGGGCCCTTGCTCTCTGATCCAGCAGCTTCACTCGGGTGGTTGGCAGGTCCTGCCGTTACCCTGGCACAGTCCAGCCTCTGGGGATTTCAGCAGGAAGATAGTGATGCCGGGCAGGGCCCTGTGCTTCGACCGGACCTGAGCTCAGGGTTATGGGGAGTCTTGGGGAGGCAGATCAAGGCAGTAACCAAGGAAACCGGATCCGAATGTCCAGGCCCAGTTTGTCCCATTTTGGAGCCTCTCAGAACACGAGGGGCTCAAACCGTCGAGCAAATAAACAGACCGTCAGGAAAGACTTCCTTCCCATTACTTTAAATCAAGCTTCGTAAATCTTACAGCACGGGCGAGAAGCTTCCGTTAGAGACACCTTTCCCAGATTGTAAGATAAAACACGCATGCAAAGCTATTTGATTGGTTGGAAGCAGTGTATCCTTGCAAACACGATAGGTTCTGCTGGGGTGTCCAAACACAGCCTCTCCCTGGTACTTGATCAAACACCGCGCCCCTCATTTCCCAGGCTCCGTGCGGAGTTCACGCAACCTGCCCACAGTTCAGTCCTCTTCCCAGGGGCCAGGGGGCCTTGTGCTAGTCAGTCCTGAGTGTGGGACATGGAACGTGGGATGTGGCCTGCCCCCTGACCTGTACCCTGTTTTCTGTGCCCCAGGGAGGGCGTCTGTGGTGGGTTGGATTCAACAGAGAGATGTGTTGAAGTTCTAATCCATGTGCCTGTGAATGTGGCCTTAGGTGGAAATGTAA
>NC_047044.1:1500000-1597429 GCF_011762595.2 Tursiops truncatus | reverse complement strand
GACCGGTGAAGGGGTGGTCCCTGGGCAAGGAAGTCATAGTCGCGTCCTGCCCATGGAGGTGCCCAGCGTCAGGGGCACCCGTCCCCCGAGTCCTAGAGGTGAGCCGTGTGTGGGACCAGGGCCCCAGCCAGCTCCCGCCCAGCAGAACCACTCCCCGCTCTGGCCTCTGCAAAGCCTCCCTTGGAAGGACCCCCCCCATCCTAAACTGTCCCCAAGGTCAACTCTGCCCCAGGTAGCTCTCCTAAACTTAATCTGCTACCCTTTGTTCTCCATTCCACCAGCTAAATCATCCTACCTTTCACATTTTATTTTCTGATTAGTTGCATGGAGCTCATTAAATGGGAGATAGAACTTTTCATAAAATATGTAGCCGGGTGTGGGCTTCCCTGGTGGCGCAGTGGTTGAGAGTCCGCCTGCCGATGCAGGGGACACGGGTTTGTGCCCCGGTCCGGGAAGATCCCACATGCCGTGGAGCGGCTGGGCCCGTAAGCCATGGCCGCTGAGCCTGCGCGTCCGGAGTCTGTGCTCCGCAACGGGAGAGGCCACAGCAGTGAGAGGCCCGTGTACCTCAAAAAAAAAAAAAAAAAAAAAAAATGTAGCTGGTTCTTGGATGATTAATTCCAAAATTTAAAAAATAATAATCAGGCGATGAAATGCATTGTCTGCTCGTAAAACTCATCTGGTATCTGAGGATGGTGGCTTTACAGTTGCAGGGCCCGGTGCAGGGTCCGGTCTGGCCCTGGAGGTGGCCTCACCTGTCCGGTTGAGCCTGAGGCCATCCCGGAGGACCTGCTCCTGGAGAAGACTGCCTGGTGGCCCCTGTGGGTGAGGGGTCGTGACCCTCTGTGGTGGACCCAGCTCCGTGGGGACCTTGCAGGTTCTAGGGGTTCTCCCCGACCTGTCCCATCAAGACGTCCTGGGGACCCCCTGTGAGACCATCATTCCCAGCCATAGACCACAGTGAGGGCCAAGGAGGTAGCTTTCCAACCAACAGGGGGTTGATAAGGTAGAACTCCCCAGACCCCAGCCCAGAAACCCCCACTTCCCAGCTCTGCTGGGCCGCGGGTCTGCACGCGCGGCAGCCCTCTGGGTGACATCCACGCAGGGGCCCGGGGCCTGAGACCGTCGGAGGAGATGGGGCCCGATGTGCTGGTTTACCGTAAATTAAGGTCTTAGGAAAGCAACCGGAAAAGAGCATGATGGGAGACACAGGAAGAGGAGGGACAGGCGCAAGGAGGGGGCCGGGCGGGCCTGGGCCTTGCGGCCCCTCCCCCACTGATGACCTCGGTCCACCTGGGCGGTCTGCAGATCAGAAAAGAGCTTTGGTGTCGCTGTGGGATGTCCCCAAGTGGCTAATGGTGCCCTGTTTCCTGATCTCAGGAAATGCACGCTGAAGAACGGAAGGGCAGAGAGGCCCGTGGACGTGGAGGGGAGGTGCAGGCTGGGGGCTCATGTCCTAACCTGGGGCGGGGTGGGCGGAGGGATGCCCTGCACTGACTTCTGCTGTCGGGGCAGCTCTTCTATAAACTTGAAATTATTTCAAAGTCAACAATAAACTCTACCTGGCAGGCACACCTGGTGCTGGGCAGGGGTGGGTGTGTGGCATCCTCTTGACTTCCAGGGTTGGGGTTCTCGGGGGGCAGGGCAGAAGCCCCTCGACTCTTCCAACACCCCCTCTCTGACTGAGACCTTCCCTCCTGGCGCTCAGTCTGCAGCCGCCGTCTCCTCCACCTGGCCCTCCTGCCTCTTATGTACCCCCCTCCCCACAAAACCGCACACTGGGGCCCTGACCCCCAGGGTGACAATGAAGGTGAAACGGGGTCGTGGGGTCGGACCCTGGTCCTATAGGGTGGTGTCCGTATAAGAGAGACCAGAGCTCGCTCTTTACCAGGAAAAGGCACAGCGAGAAGCCTGCTGTCTGCAAGCCAGGAGGACCGTCCTCCCCAGACACCAGCCCTGCCGACACCTTGATTTTGGCGTCTGGCCTCCAGGACTGAGAAGCAGGTGTCTGAGCTTGAAACCGCCTGTGCTGTGCTGTTTGGTACACGGTGGCCTGCGCTGATCAAGGGACAGAAGCCACGAGCCGCAGACTCCGTCCTGGCCTCACTCTGAACCAGGACGCCCCACGCTGCAGACACAGACGTGAGCGGCCTCTGGGGCTGAGGATCCCCCGAAGGTGTCTGCAGAATCGGGGTGTGAGCTCCCAGCATCTATCATGTTCCCAGGCCTCCCGGCGCAAAGGGGTGAGGCCAGACCCCCGCGCCTCCTGGCGACTTCCTACTGCCCCACTCAGCCAGGACAGGTGGACACCCCCAGACCAGCTGCCGGGGGCCCGCCCCTGAACCCCAAACCCAGTGTCACCTCCCCCAGACCTGCTCTGCCCTCTGCAGCCCCACTTCCGTGAATGACGCCCGTCCACCCAGGAGCCCAGGCCCGACGCTGAGTCAGCCTGAATTTCCCAGCTGGACGAGTCGTGTGTGTCTGCCTTCCCGAAATGGTTCTCAGGGACGGGCAGGGTCCTGCCTTCTTTCATCTCTCCTGGATTCAGGGGCGTCCCAGGCACTGTGGTCGGGGGAGAAATTTGCAAAGTCACGGGAAGCGTAGCCAGGCAATGGGGTTAGCCCAGGATCTGGGTGGGGGGTTGGGCTTCGGGGAGGGGCTGGGCCAGTTGACCCACGGGTTGGGGGAAGGTGTTGGTCCAGAAGGACCCCCTCCCGGGGGGGGCAGAGTCCAGCTGGAGAGGAAGGGGCTGAGCCAGCAGGAGGGCAGCCTGGGGCAGGGCAGCCCCTCTGCCCACATGTGTGGAGGGCGCAGGGGATCCCCTGCAGGGACGAGCAGTTCCTTTACCAGGAGTCACACATTTGTCCCTAAACAGCAGCTCTCGCCACAAATTCCAGGCTTGCGCTTCCCCCAGCAGATGCGTGGCCGGGGTGTCGAGGCCTTAGTCGAACCCATGGGCGCTCACCCATCAGGGTTAGTTCCTGCAGGAGGGAGCGGCCAGCTGGTCACGTGATCCGACCTCTAGATCTGGGGGAGCGGTAGAACCGGGGAAGCCCATCAGGTCAGCGACCCCTGCCCCCAGGACCCCCGGCCCCACGCGGGGCAGCCTTGTCGGCGTCCAGCCAGTGCCCCTCCTGTTGCAGGCTCTCGGGCAGGGCTGTGCCTTCGACTCCTGGCCCCTGAAGCCTGGCCGGGCTCTGCAGGAGCTGGGATTTCAGGAGGCCTCCAGCCCCGGGAGGCAGGGCTGGGCAGCTGGACGCTTGAGCCCAGAAGGGACAGAGGAGCCTGCTAGCCAGTGCTGAGGAAGCTCTGCTGGGCTTGGGGCTTCTGTCCTACTGCGGGGCCGGCAGGAGGAGGGTGGCGCTGGTGGCAGCGCCCGGCCGTCCAGCTTGGTCACCTGTGGCCCGGAGCCGGTCTCAGCTAATTATTTACAAGGACAGGAGACGCGCTCTCGGAAGAAAAGTACCAGATAAGGATTTTCCGTAATTGCACGTTGGCTGGCCTGGCCTCTCCTACAGAGCTGAAGGTGAGCTGCTTAGAGAGAGCTCTCCAGGCGCCGGCAGGAGAGCAGAGGGTCCCCAGGTGGAGTGTGCCTCCAGGAGGGGCATCCGTCCGCTCTGTCACCCACCTCTGAGGTCCATTTCACAGCCTGAGTGGCTGGTGTAAATTAGCTATGCTTAGTAGCTTCCCAGCTCCAGCGGGCGCCTGACCTGCAGGACGGAGGGGACGGGAGCCGGCAAATGGAGGCTGAGGAGGGCTGCCAGCAGGCCTGGGGGCAAGTGACCCCAAGGCTCAGCCTGGGTCCGGGGAAGCCACAGGCCAGCCCCACCGGGCAGAATGCGGTGCAGGCTGCAAGATGCTCGAGGCCCCCCCGTCTCGGGGGCAGGGGCCTCCCAAAGGCCCCCCTCCTGTAACGTGGGTCCAGGTATGCAGGCGGCCCCAGGAGCCGGGAGCTGGTGGGCGTGGGGTCTCTGTGATCGGACACAGATGAGGGGACACATCTGGGGCCACTGAGGCGGATGGGGACCTCCCACCGCATCCTCAGAATGCAGGTGCATGCCCCCGTGGGGGTCGTGCTGGCCCCCGCCCTGGCCTTTGCCGGCTCAGGTGGGGTCTGTGAGGCGGCCCAGACCACTGCTGGGCGGTCAGGTGGGGTGCAGTGCTTCCTGCAGGGACACTGCTTCTGGAGTTGGTCTGAGGACACAGTGGCGAGTGGCCTTCTTTTTTTATTTTATTTATTTATTTATTTATTTGCGGTACGCGGGCCTCTCACTGCTATGACCTCTCCCGCTGCGGAGCACAGGCTCCGGACGCGCAGGCTCAGCGGCCATGACTCACGGGCCCAGCCACTCCGCGGCATGTGGGATCTTCCCGGACCGGGGCACAAACCCGTGTCCCCTGCATCAGCAGGCAGACTCTCAACCACTGCGCCACCAGGGAAGCCCTGCGAGCGTCCTTCTTAGGACAGCAGGTGGGCGTCCTGCCAACACCTGTGACCACTGCCTGTCCGAGCTGCACAGGTACCTGAGCCGAGCTCAGGCAGAGGCAGCAGCCGTTCAAAGGCCCTGCGGCAGAGACTGGGCACTCGGGAACAGAGGCCTGGGTGTCAGGGGTGGGGACGCTGGGCGGGAAGTGCTGGGAGGGGCGGGCAACAGGTAACTTACCCTCCCCCACGATGTTAGCGTACAGTTAGGGGGCTCCTGACACCATCCTGGCAGGGGCGTCGTGCTGGGCCTGGGAGGAGGCCAGGTGAAGGAGCTAGGCAGCATTTAGGAGAAATGGCAGAGGTCCTGGTGGGCTGGGGGTGGTGGTGGAGGATCTCGAGTGGACCCTGGTTTTCTGCACCCTGAGGTGGGCCAGGCTTCCAGCGGGAGGCCAGGCTTCATTTGTTATCCCAGAAGCCCTGGGTGGTCAGGGTTGGGGGGTGTGTGGGGTGCTGAGCTGCAGTTCCTGGGATTTGCAGACAGGATGGAACGTACAGCCGTCTCTGTGGATGAGATCGACCATCACGAGGCAGCCTCATTCCAGACACAGACATGGTGGAGAGGGGCCCGCAGGGTCTCTGAAGACGTGCTTCTCTGATTGCTCTAGCTGACACCCTGTGGGTGGGCTCCGTGTCCCCCACTTCCCGGTCCAGGACAGCTGGTGAGACCTCCAGCCCCCGAGCGGGCCCTCTGTCCCAAACCCCCGTGTCACCCTTGCTGGGTGGCAGCCTCGCCCCAGGGTCCTATTCACGGTCCCTCCCTTGGTCATTTCTCTTTAAAAGGGACGCCTGCATGTGGGTTCTGTGATCCCCACGGGTCCTGGAGACCCCAGGTGACCAGTCCGCCCTCTCCTGGCATGGGGAGCTCTGGGCAGGTTTTCCAAGGTGGGGAGGCACTGGCGTGTGAGGAGGGGTTCGCCCCTGGGCAGGAAGGGGACAGAGTCCTAGGTGGGTGGGACGTTGTGATCAAAGCGCACTGAAACCAGGAAACCACAGGATGCGTTACCCCAGGGAGTGACATGGGAGCTGAGGACAGAGGACAGTGCAGCCCGGACCTCGTGGTCAACAGCTCAGAGCTGACAGCGGGGAAGCTAGGATCTGTGACAGGGTTTGTAACAGAGATGGGGTGGGAAAGCTCCGATGTTTCAGAGATGTGGTCCGGCTGCAGGGGGGACAGGCTGGAAGGGGCTAGACGGGGCAGGGAAGCCAGAGGGGGCTGGTGAGGGCCAGAGGCTAGCGTCAGGGCCACCACGATGCGGGTGGGGAGGTCTGCAGACCGTGGTGCTGTTCTATCAGAACTCCACGTTAATTTTCAAAAGTAGACTTCATTTTTCACACCTGTTTTAGATTTGCAGAAAAGCTGTGAAGGTAGTTCAGAGAGTTCCCATTCCCCCCACCCCCCAGGGTCTCATCCACCTTCGTGTATTTGTTACAACGAATAAAGCAGTGTCGATATATTAGCTGTATAATTATGAGATGAAGTCCACACATCACTCAAAATGCCTTAGCTTTTAGCTAAAATCCTCGGGGTTTATCCAATGCCCTTTTTCTGCCCAGGACCCTGTCCAGGACCCCACGTGACATGTAGTCGTCAGGTCTCCTCGGGCTTCTCCTCCGGCTGTGACAGTGTCTCCAACTTTCCTTGCCTCTGTGACCTTGACCGTCTGGGAGGCGGGGCAGGTGTTTTGCAGAAGGCCCCTCTGTTGGAACTCGTCTGGTATTCCCCTTGTTGCCGTTACGGTTATTTTGGAAGGAGACGTACCAAGGGTGCGTGCTGTCACCATGACGGATCACCGTGGTGCCAGCCTCGTCACCTGGCTCAGGTGTGCTGTCAGGCGCTCTGCTGTATGGTCCTGTTTCCCCCCCCCCTCTGCCGTCCTTGGAGGGAATCCCACAGTCCAGGGCGGGGGTCATGCCCCAGCTTCTAGGGGCAGAGTGTCTACAAACACTATTTGTGACGGTTTTGCAGAGATTGGTCTCTTTTCTCCTTTTTATATATCTATTCAATCATTAATTTATATCACTATGAATTCGTGGAGATTTCAGACTTCGGGTGTAGTCCTAGACCACTGCTTCATGATGTCCAAATGGTTCCAGCTTTGACCTTGGGGGCTCTCGCAGGTGCCCTGTGTCCCCTGACCTGTTCTCACCATGCGGCCCCTCCCTCCCTCCCTCCCTCCTTCCTTTCTTCCTTCCTCCCTTCCTTCTCTCCTCCTTTAAGGAGTGTCCCCTTTGTTTCTCCTTCACCCTCACTCCCTCTGAGATCTCATGAACTGCTGGCTGGGTGGGCTTCCCTTGGCCCCTTTTCCATGGAAGCCCTGAAACCCTCAGTTTTTACCTCCCTGTCCTGTGAGGTTTGCTGAAGTGACACTTACCTTTCCAGTTGTCCCAGCTGTTGAATTCTGTTTTCCCAGCCTCATCCTCCGGGCGGACACATAGCTTGGGAATCAGCCTGTGCCTTGAGGGGACCTGTGTTGTAGAATTTCGGGCTCGCTTCCCTCCCAGCTCTTGCTTCTGGGATTTTTGGAGTCTCGGGTCCTGGCATCTCGACAGCCCCGAATCCCCGCTCTCTCTTCCCAGCCCAGGGAGACCCGTTTACGGTCTGCTCCACATGCTGGCACGCCAGCTGCCCCGAGGAGGGAGATCGGGGACAAATTCAGGGTCACCCAACGTGTGTCCCTTTTTGGGGGGACTCTTAGCTCCTCAATTCTGGCTGCCTTGTTCGCTCTTCCGATGTCCTTTAACAGCCTTTTTTTCTTTTTAACTTCATCAGCTGTTATAGTTGCCCTCGGTGGGAGGGTCGGTCTAATAGAAGCTACTCCAGCACAGCTCGGCGTGCAAGTCAGGCCTTCTAGCTTGTTACGTCTCTCATTTACCGCATCCCCAGAGTCTAGAACAGTACCTGGTAAACAGGAGAAGGCTGGTAATACTTGTTTAGTGTTCGGTGAGCAAAGAGAGCCCTCGACAGGTGACAATAGTTGAAGCAGGGGACACCGAATGTGCAGGCGACAGCTCTGCTGAGTGCGAGGATTGTGAAGGATCACCCGAGGGAGATACGCAGGTAATTAAGACATTTCCTGGAGCTTGAGAGAGAGGCTGGAAGAGGCAGCACCGGAGATGCCAGCATCCCCCTACCTGTGTGGACCCAGACAAAAGACCTCTCTCAGGTTAGATCTGAGCAACGTCGTGCCCAGAGAGGGTGGGTAGTGCCGATGTGGGAGGAATCATACTTTAGCGGGGGACCGGCGGGCTGGGGGGGACCTTCCCTAGGTACTCCAGTACTTCTGCGAGGTCCCCTCTTGTCTCGCCCCTTCCCTGAAGGCCCTATGTGAGGCCACCTCTCTTTTCAGCCAGAAGGACACCACAGTTTGGCTCTGTTATTCACTTCTTGCAAACATTCCCCTAGAAAGGTATTCTTATGGAAACAAACTCTGGTTTGGGAGATGCGTTTCTCCAGATGATGCCTCAGAGCCTGCGTGTCTCCTATGCAGGGATGGGGTTCCTCCCATTCAGCGCATCTGCTCTTCAGCTGGGGTTGTAGCTGGCAGGAACCATCATCTGCAGACCCTGCTCCCAGCCCCATGCATCAGAATCACGGGGGCGCTTATGAAATTTGGAATCACCTCGTCTGCAACCCAGACTCAGGACCAGAACCTCCGCATTAGGAATGGGGAGGGGGACCGCATGGGCATCGTGTTTCTAAAATCTTCCCAGGAGATTCTGAGGCTCAGCTCTGTTGGGCTGATGAAGTTGATGTATTCTGAGAACTGACCATCATGTTGTTGTGCTTGTTTATTTTATCCCTTTAAGTTATGTATTGTATCTGTTTAATTCTATTGTACCTAATATCCATTATTCTATTTTATCTATCATCTATCTCTCATTCTTTCTATTAATTACCTCTTTTAATAGAGTTCCTGTCTGAGTACCTGGCCCTGGTCTTCGAGCTCCAGTGCCGCTGGGGGCCACTGGGACAGGGACAGACGGGGCAGCCGAGAGTCTCAGGGGAGGGGGCAGCGACCTTGCCAGGTTGGCGGGGGGGGGGTCTGGTGGCTTGGTAGTTCTGCATTCTGGAAGCTCACCTACACCAGGGTTTGCAAGCCTTGACAAAGGGACGCTTTGCACTGAAGGGAAGCCCTCTTATAAAAGGAGAGTATGACCTCTCTAAGCTGAGCTGAGATGCTTGGACACCCCCTCTGCCATCTGGGAGAGATTTGGTCCTCACTTTCCCCTGGCTGTCGTAACAAAGCAACCCAAACCAGGAGGCTTAAGCAGCAAACCTCACAGTTTGGAAGTCAGAAGTCAGAGATCAAGGTGTTTGGCAGGGCTGGTTCTTCTAAGCCTGTGAGGAAAGATCTGTTCAGCATCTTCTGGGCTTTGCCGCCATCTCTGGCGTCCTTGGCCTGTAGACCGCAGCTCCCGATCTCTGCCTCCCTCTTCACAGTCCTTCTCCCTGTTTGTCTGTCTCTGTGCCACATTCCCCCTTTCGTATGTGTCACCAGTCATATTGGATGAGGGGGTCCACCCTGTCCCTGTGTGACCTCATCTTAACTGAACTAACTGCATCTTCAATGACCCTATTCCAAATAAGGTCACATTCTTAGGTCAAGGGGTTAGACCTTGAGCATATTATTCGGTGGGATACAATTCAACCTATGACATTTGCAATCAGGGAAAACTCTCAGGATGCATCTGCAGTCCCGAGAGTCTCAGGAAGGACTGTCTTTGATTCGGTGGGTCCCCCAGGATAAAGGATGTCCTGGTCAAATTATGCACCAGGGATGTGGTTTTCCAGGGGGGACTGTGAGTTTATGTGTGAGGAGTTCTCGTGGGGACTCGGTGGGAGGATTGGGTGAACTGGGGTTCTGGGCTCCAGGGGCCAAGCTGGCGGAATCCATTGTCTCTGACGGAGAGAAGCCCCCTCCGCTCTCTTCTGACCTCAGGGAGTTGGAGTCTGTCTTCACGGGCCAAATGAGGAAGACGGCGTGTCTCTCCTCCGTGTCCGGGTCGGTCAGAGCGTCCATGGGGCAGGTTACCAGGTGGCAGTAAGCCTGGTCACTGAGCCCACGAGTGGAAGCCTGAGCAGCTGCGTATTATGGGGTAAAACACCCTGAACTCTGTGCCTGCCAAGAGCATCCGACCTGTTGTCGCCTTAGACGAGCTCCATGATGTCAGGCAAGTGGTTCTTCTTCTCTTCAGGAACACGGTGACACATTCAGGGGATTCTAGGTTTGGTAATTAGCTGTGACGGAGCCGCCTGGAGATGCCACTTCCTGTGCGTCACACAGAAATGCAGACGCAGCCTCCACCCCTGTCGCTGGCCTCGCCCACTGTCTGTGGGTCTCTCGGTCCGCAGCAGGGCCCATGGGTCGTCCATCCACGTTTCAGTCTTGTGTCTGTCTGCCCTGCAGGTGGAGTCATGTGTCCGAAGGGAAGGGAAGGCGTGGTCCCCTTGAGAGCGCTGTCTGGCCTGATGGGAGGTCCCTGGGGACCCCGATTTGGGCTTCTATGTCCCCCACCCTTGCTGCCCCTGTGAACCCCCACCTTGCGCTTTTGAAGACTACATCAAAGCCCGTGCATCCCTGCCTGGCGGCTGCCACGCCACTTCCTTAAACTCCTGTGATGGCGCTGAGTCAGGGTCCCGGGATTGGGACCCTAGCCTGCAGTGCCTCCTCAGTGAAGCACAGTGCAGGGTCCCAGTACCGCACGGCTGGCTGACCGTCATTCCAAGGCCATGTGGGCAGTGCCGCCCAGCACTGGTTCCGTAGGAAGCTCCGGACACAGTCATTGAGGGCAGCATTATGATTGCCCAGTGATGACCGGTGAAAAGGTTGCTCCTTTCACGGCTCTTGCCTAAGAAAAGCCATCACTCCCTAGGCTGGGAGTCGTTCTTTCCAGGGCTGGTGGGAGGGGCTTTGTCAGGCCACGCCCACTGCCTGCAAGATAGGACGTCACATGGCCTGCTTGCTGAATCCGCAGCAACTGGTAGGGGGCAGCGGTGGAGGTGGGTGGGGGAGTGCGAGTCCAGAGGCTCCCAGGAGATCCTGGCCCCCTGGGGAGCCGGGCACTACCCCCCCGCTCCGTCAGCCCCAGGCCCATGTCCCCAGGCCACACCACGTTTTCCACCCACTGCTGTCCAGACACATGGTCTGTCAGGAAAGGACCTCTGGCCGACCAGATTCCTGGCCCGAGTTCTGAATTTGGCCACGAAGAAGGGGCCAGGGGCCGTGGGAGCCAAGCTGAGTGTCACGTGGGCTGTGTGGTGACCAGGCTCTGCCGGACGCCTGCCCGACCCCGAGGCCCTGAGGTCTGGCCCTGGGCCTCAGCCCGGGCACTCGTGTCTACTGCCTTGACCCTGTGTTAAATTTCACTACGTGGGTGGGGTTTCCACTCTTGTCACAGAAGAGCTGCAACTGGGACTCAGGGCTTGGGACTCTTCCTTTTGGGTTCCCACCCGAGAATTTCCCAAGGGGCCTTCAGCGCAGCTCCTGTCCTCTGTCCTCCTGCCCGAGACCTGCAGCCTTTGGCTGTAGGTGGTCACTGGGCTGTAAGTGTGCGCCTCATCCCTCCCCATGGGCAAACTGTTCACTTACGCTAAGTTCAAGAACACGGAGTCTCCCCTTGGTGACAGAGGACAGCTATCGGTCACCTGAGGTGGAGGTAGGGCCGGGAAGAGGGACGGGCCTCACAGACAACCTGATCTCCTGCGATGCTTGGGGTGGACACTGGTGTCTGTGGGTAGTTTACTCTGCGGAAGTGGTACCCGAGAGGCAACGTGAAACGCGTGTAGATAAGCACTAATACGCAGAAATGGGATACTTCGTCCCCTCGCCCCAGCGGGCTGTCCTGCAGGTACAGAGCGCCCTGGGTGAGGCCACCTGGGCGGCCGGGCTCTCCCCACCCCCACTCCTCTGTGCAGTCCTACCGGCCATCACACCTGTTCCCCCCCCCCCAGGTGAGCCCCGCCTCCTGCTGGGTGTCAGAGGCACTTCGGCAGGGCGGGGTGTGATGAGCCCTGGGGCGGGCGGGTCAGCTTCCGGATGGGGCTGGAATGCAGGATGTGGGGCGGGGTGTGATGAGCCCTGGGGCGGGCGGGTCAGCTCCCGATGGGGCTGGAATGCAGGATGTGGGGCGGGGCGTGGAAGCGCTTAGCCAGGGCTGGCCTTTAACAGACTTACATTGTGGTGCTCGAAAGGGTTTGTTCTCGTGGGAAGATGGGCTGCAGGGCCCAGAGAGGGAGTAGGGGGTGAGTGGGGCCCAGAGCGGCGCCCAGACAAGAGCCAGCAGGGGCGTGAGGAAGAGAGGGGTTCTGACTGGTTTCAGAGGAAGCGTCCCCAGGGCTTCTGGGAGGATTGGATGCAGGTCAGGGGAAGAGGGGACCAAGAATGATCCCAGGCAGAGGCCACAGCACCAGTAACTGAGCTGGAGAGATGGGAGGAACGCGTCTGGGGTGCCAGGAGGATTGGGGGTCTGTGCCCCCTTTCTGGAAGGTCGCTGGACATGCACATGGAGAGGTATTATCAGGGGATAATGTATCATCAGGGATGGCAGGTCGGTGTCACCCTTAGCACTGACGGCCTGGCCCTCCAGGTCACAGGGGACCCCCCTGAGCAGGGCAGAAGCGGGGGGTGTGACCATGGAGCCTGCACTGCCCGTGGGACAGGAAGCGTCTCTTCCGAGCGTCCCTAATACCATTAGGGACAAGCAAATGGGCTCTTGTCACTCCTGTGGGCCCTGGTAATCGTTTCTTCACAGCTGCCAGCCACAGTCGGTGGCTGTGTTACGTCTGTGTGGAGGACGCTACTTGGGATTCGGGGGAGAGCACCGGGCGGATTAGGGTTCTGGGTCCAGGCTGCCAGCGGGAGAAAAGAGCCATCTCAGTCTGCGTTCGGAGGTCAGAGGACCGTGGGGAGACCGTGGGGAGATCGGCTTGGAATACTTATCGGAGTCTCTGCAGCGGGCGTTGGAGCCCAGGGCCGGCTGTGGGGGACAAAGTGGAGAAGGGCCACCGCCACTGGGAGGGGCCCCCAGCCAGTGCTGGAACATCACCCCGTGGGTGCCCCAGGGATGGAGAGCCGTGGGGAGGGGCCCCGACTTCACAGATGCAGGGAAACTGAGATGGGCAAGTGGGGGCCCTGCCTGTGAGGAGAAGCCGTTGAGGTAAGGGAGGGAAATGGCTGGTGTCCCTCGTGACTGGGGTGGAAGAGCCATGGAGCAGAGCTGCAGACCCAGAGCTGCCGGCAGGGAGCGAGCTGCCCCCGCCAGAACCGGGGGTCTGCCCCACCCCTCCCCTCAAACAGCCAGACTGAAAGGCTGAATGCAAGCTCGGCTGTGGGGCAGTTGCAGCAGCTGCTAAAGAGAGGAGAGACCTTACGCCCGAGGAGCTGCAGGACCAGGGATGCATCCCGACGGGGCCAAGAGACGCGTGCAACGGGTCCCGTGGTGAAGCGTCGGGAGGAAACCCGACTTAGGAAAGGAGACTTTGTGGCACTGAAGACACTCCTGCAATGCGGGGTTTAACAGGGACTGGGATGCAAGGCTACCGTGGTGCCAGGAAGAGACCCCTGGACACTTGGAAGAGTCAACATGGAATTCCAGGGAGGCTGAGGCATCCTCACGGACCCTGCTGGAGTCGGGAATTGGGGGCCAGCCTGGGGCGACCTGGGCCAAGCCTTGCCCTGGGGGAAGGAGGATTACCCTGCTCTGTGGATCCCAGGCCTCGGAGGACAGCTGAGCAAAGCTAGGACCCAAACCAGGTCTGCGCCCCTCCAGGCCACCCAGCGCCTCTGCACACGTGTGTTTTCTTTTCATCCTGAATCCCCCTTTTGGGGCTCTGCCTGTGCTTGCCCCGCCTCCCCACTGCTGCCCCCACCCAGGGATGGCCTGGCTGCCCTCAGGAAGGGAAGGGGTCGAGGGCAGGAGGGTTCCTGCCTGGAGCAGGCGGGAGCTGGGCAATACGGGCAGGGTCTTCCCTCGCCTACCCACGCCTGCTGCCAGCTGGGGGGACGGGCTTCTCTGGCTGCCACCGCCCCCTCAGCAGTGCCCGGACCTCGGCTTCCCCTTGCTCCTCCGAGCCCAGCGGCCCAGGGCCAGGTAGGGGCTCCCTGTAGAAACCGCCTGGCATGGGCACCAGGAGCCCTGCATTGAGGACCCTGGGGACAGAAGCCCTCACACAAGTGTCCCTGGGCTTTCATCTGCAGCTCGGGTGGCCCCTAGCCCAGAGTCACTCACAGCTCAATGAGGGACACAAGCCCTTCACCTGGGCTGACAGCTCAGCATCTCGGCACCCCAGGAGCTGGGCACTAGGGGGCTGACTGTGTCAGGGTGGGCACCCACTGTGCCCTTTGGATGCTTCTGGAGGAAATCGAGGAGGCTGTGATGGCGTCTCCAAGGTGCTCAGCTGTGGGGCAGCCCAGTGGGACCGAGGGGCCTCCTCTCTCCCTGTCCCCTTAGGAGGGTCGGACCACCCCCGATCCATGGCTGGTAACCAGGCAACTGTCCCCATCTGTCCCAGACAGCTCAGCAAAGCCCTGGGCCAGGACAGCCAGGAATAGACTCTGTGCGGGAGACGGCAGCTTCTCCTCCCCCCAGGGTCGGGAGAGTGTGGCCACCAGTCAGGACCACACTCTTTCTGGACAAACGACCCAACAGATCCCCACTGGGCACCTTCAGAAACCCCGTGGTCTACAGCAAGCTGAGGGGCCCAGACAGACCACTTCCCTGGGTAACAGCCTAGACTGAGCACCTAGACAGGCCTGGAAAGTGTCCCAACAACCACCCAGGGCCCCGGCTGGCCCTCGCCCAGCAGGAAGAGACCGTTCACCAGGGGGGTGAACAATGCTGGCCCTCGCGTGACAAATGGGCTCACGAACGAGATGGATGGCCGTGGTCCACCCGTCTCCACCCAGGCGGGGCCAAGTGCACTTGAAGCTCCAGACCAGCTGCAGACGGGCCTCCGGGAGCTGGAGGGGGGCGCTGTCGGGGGTGGGGGAGCAGCCTGGTCCCGGACTGGGGGCACCAGGCCCGTGGGTGCGGGCTGGGAGCTGTGAAGGAGCTCAGTGCAGTGGTTGGGCAGGTGTGGCAGGGGACAAGGCGGGGGCTGGGGACAACGAGAAATTCTGCAAGGTCCTCAGCGAGTCAGCGCTTCTGGATTAAATCCAGCTCGGCTGGACCCGCAACTCCTCCCGCTTCCCGGTTCCTCCACCCCCAGCTCGGCCTGGCCACTTCCCTTCTGGATCCCCACTTGGTTGTCCTCAATCCTCCCCGCGACCAGTCCCTGGAGGAGCCTGTCTGGACACTGCACCCTGGGGGCCTCCACAACGCCGCAGTCCTGCCCGGAGAGCAAATGCATGCGGGAAGGCGAGAGGAGGGGGCGGGCTGCCCAGGAGCCCTCTGGCACCCTCCTCCAGTGGCAGGGCCCGTGCCGTACTCCGCTCTACCCCCACCCCAAGCCATCTCCTCCTGGAAAGCTTCCCTCACCTGCATGTATCAGCTCACGCGGCCATTCCCTCCCCTGTCCGTGGGGCCTCACGGCCATGCCCCAACTCAGGTCAGAAACTCACTTCCCAGAGTTAGAGGCACCGGGGTGGGTGTCGGTGGGATGCCCAGACCGTGCCTGCGCCTCTGAGGTCCCGGTGACCAGTGAGGGCCGTCTGCCTTCTGATCCTGTTCCTGGAGCCGGGCAGCCCGCAGTCCGGAGCACAGGACCAGGCTTGCAGCCCCGCCTGGCCAGGCAGGTGGAGGGACCAGCAGGGCCTGCTGAGATGCGCCACGCTCCAGCTCCAGCTTGAGTGGGGGCCCCGTGAACTCCTGGGACTCAGTTTCCCCCATTCAGAGTCGGAGGAGAGCCCGGCTGGGGGCACGTCTGCCTCAGGGTGCTCCAGGTGCCTTGTCCTTCCCGGAGGGACCTTGCTGGGACCCAGAATCCCCCACCTCCACTCCCTGCAGGGCCAGGCCTGCGTCGGTCAGGACCCCCAAGCGCGGCCCTGGGCTGCAGGGCCACTGGCCCCAAGCCAAGCCGGCCCCGTCCTCCTCCACCAAGACCCGGGTTTAGGCTTGCTGGGCCCCGCGCTGGAGCCCGTCACAGACCCTTCTGATCACTCTCTAAACCGAGGATACGCCGGGATTCAGCTCCTCAGGCGTGTTAGTAAAGCACGTTTCCAGGGGCGGCCTCTTGGAGACCATTAGAAAATTATCTTTTCTTCGAGACGTCCATTAACATCCATCCGAGCTCTAGGCCGAAGCTTCAAGCCGGGAAGAGGTGCCTTGTTGAATCAGAGCAGGAAAATAAACCCTCGGGCGCCCTGAATGGGCCGGGGAGTTCTTTGACAGGCTGGCAGGAACTGGATTCTGCAAACCCTGAGAGCAGCAGGCAGACCCACCTGCCCCACTCAAGGGTTTCCTGTTCGCCTTTGCCCCTGCTTTGCTCTGATTTCTATTCTTTTGAGTCTTGGTGGCCTCCGAAAGCTGGGTGAGACTGATCGTCACCGTAACCCCAGGCAGCCCGTTGGCCAGCCGGACTGCCCTCCATCCCAGGTGGGACTGGATGGCCTCACTGGGAATGGAGGCCCTGTGGGCATCTTCCCAGGTCGGGGAGGCCTCTCGCCTCGTGCCTGCACCCGGAGAGTGGAACAGGCTGTGGTGAGAGCGTCTGTGTCGGCAAATGGGGCCAGGGCTTCCCTTAGGGACACGATCAGGCGCATTTAGCTGTGTTGGTTGAATGCGGGGGCTGGGAGGGTTGAGGGCGCAGTTTTGCTCCTGCCGCCTGCAGCCCCGGGGCCACCAGGGCAGAGCTGGGAGGTCGGGGTCCGAGGGTCTGTTAGGTAAGCGGCCAAAGTGGGGGGGCTGCCATCGACGTGCGGATGGACCCGCTGCTGGGCCACCTGAGGCCTCGGCCTCTGCTCTCAGCGAGGCTGGGAAGCAGCTCTAGCCTCATCTAACCATTGATTCAGTGCTGAGCACCTTCCGAGTCCAGGGGTGGAGAGAAGAACATTCTGGGAGCTGGAATCACACGGGGAGGGCAGTGAGACCTGCTGCGGGGAGGGCCTAGGCCGGCCCTGTGGACTTGGCCCGGCCCTGCTTCAGCTGGAGTCTGGAGCCCGGGTGAGCCTTGTCGGCCGTCTTCCTCGGGGAGCAGAGGGGCGAGGCGATGGCTAACACGGGTCCCTCTGCAATCGGGAGTCACGATGTGTGGGCAGCAGGGAGCAGCAGGGGTTTGGTTCTGTTCATTCCCGTCCAGGACAGGTTTACTCAGGCCTGGAGGTGGTGGGCACAGCTGCGGTTGTCCCCAGATGGCGAGGCTTCAGGGGTCCCGGCTCAGGCCTCACAGAGGTTTGGACAATGGCCGTCTCAGGTCCGGCCCAGGTTCCCCTCACTTTCTCCTCTGCTTTCCAGCTCTCCTCTGGGAATTGTCATCGCACCACAGGATGAGAGGGACACGATACTGCTGAGGCTCTAGAGCTCGCTGGAGCACGGGTGGGGCGCGAGTTCGTCTCTGCCGGCGGCCTCTCCCCTGGGACCCGTGGGCCCAGGTGACCGGGGAGTCCCAGGCGCTTAGTGAGAAAGCCCAGGACCGGAACCGAAGCCCCATGACCTCAGACTCCAAACGCACGTGGCCAGAACTTCCACGGGTCCGGCATGGCGTGGGGTGGGGTCTTTACCCAGGACCAGCCAGGAACGCGTCCTCAGCTGGGTCTCCAGAGGTGTTCCGATTTCTCTTCCCCCGCCGTGGTTCTAATCTCATCTCTGCCTTTGGAGAACCTTCTCCAGTCCGACCTTCCTCTCACTGGATGGACTTTACTCCACCTTCTTCATTTCTTACGGCTTCAATGCGATTTGTAAACGTGTGCATTTCTTGTACACACACGAGAGGGTGAACAGCACACATCTGTACACGTAAGAATTAGAATAAGGCTGCCGTGTGAGGTGAAGGCGGGGCACGCCCCACGCCCCTCCTGGCTTCCAAGCCCCGCTCACCCAGAGGAAGCAGTCCCCTGACTTCAGCGATGCCCATCTCTTAGGTTTGCAGTTATGCCACCTGCAAATACGACCCTAGATGACGGACCTCGGACATTTCTCCAGCTTGAACCTTGTAACGTGGAGCCGCACTGTTTATTTTCTAAGGGAATGGCTTCTTTCCCTCAACATCCAGTTTTTAGGGAGTGTAGCTGTAATTCACACACTTTCAGGGCCGTAGGTGACTCTGTCACATTTCAGGAGTCTTCTGCAGTCCTTCTTAGTACTCCATCCGACTCCTGTTCATCGCGGCAAGGGAGCTCCCAGTCGCATCTTCAAATGTCCTTTGCCATTTTGGTCTTTGTTTCTGCAAGATCATTTGAACCTCCAGCTCCCTGGTCGACCGTCCGTCCTTCCTGTTTGCACCACGTTCTGCGTGATCCATTTTGGGGCCATGTTGATGAAAGCATAAGGGTGTAAAATGCTAGAGCTTTCCGGGAATTCCCACTGCCAAGCCTGGTCCTCACCCTGACCCTGGGATCCTGGAATCCGAACCTGCTGCCCTAACTGCACGTGCCTTTGGGAGGTTTCGGGATGGGGGTGAACGCATGGTATATTAGGAGGGACACAAAAATACGCAGACCCTGGAGGATTGATTCGTCAGTCCCACAGGGAGCTACGCTATGTCCCACTACGACATACCTGCAGCCTGGAGCAGACCTTCCTGATGCCGGGCAGCAGGGGTGCCTGTCCATGCTGGCTTTCACTGCCTCTTATCCTCCTCAGGCAAAGCCACTCGTTCATGCAAAGACTTTCAATGCAAACGTCTGGTCAAATTTAAGTCTTTTTACCGCAAACGCTGACAGTGTTGGTTTTCCCCACGACAGCACCCGTATCGGTCAGCATCACAAAATCCACTACGCTTCCATAGTTTTCTCTTCCTGCCTGCATCACTAACTTGATGTACCGTCAGGTTTTCCTCTTTCAGTTTGTTTCCAAACTATCGGGGACTTTTCCCTTTTGAGATAATTTTGTTATCATATAACTTATGTGACTTTTATCATATAACTCATGTAGATTATCATATAATTTATGTGACTTGTCGTTTGCTGTTGGTTCTGCAGTTATATGCTCAGCATCAGCTCTCACGCTGAAGCTTCTCCTGTGACGTCCTGGAAGGGCCGGGGGAGATAGACAGGCTGCTTGAGTCCTCACCTGTTCCTGAGGCTTGTCTGTGGTCGTGATACTTGAAGGTCAGTTAGCATAGCAAACCCTCTGCTTGCATTTTGTTTCTTTGAGTATCTTAAATCTGATTTTCCATTTCTTGTGCTGTCAAGGGTCCTGGTGACGATCCGTCCTTGTCTCAGGTGCACAGTCACCAGGTGTCCTGGTCTGTGCGTATCGTGCACTAAACACAATCTGTACGACACCCCTGCCTTCGTCTCAGAAGCTGCCCTGATTGGATGATAATGAGATCAGCACCCTACTTACCAATAGCTTTTCTCTTGTCCACGTCGCCCCCAGTAGATTTCCTTTCATCCTTAAAGACCGGTATTTACTAGAACATTGCTCAGGAATGCTTTCTGATTGTCCAGAATCACAAACGCACCCTTCCCCACAGCGTTCTGTGTTTCAGGAAAGATTCCTTCCATGGGAATGGTTGACACCTGTTCTGTTCCACTGCTTCCCTCCCCAACTTGGGGGAATTCCATTCACACATTTCTTTATTATTATGTTTTTCAATTTTATTTATTTAGTTTTGGCTGCGTTGGGTCTTCGTTGCTGCGTGCAGGCTTTCTCTTGTTGCGGCGAGTGGGGCTACTCTTCGTTACGGTGCGCAGGCGCAGGCCTCTCATGTGGTGGCCTCGCCCGTCGCGGAGCACGGACTCTAGGCGCGCGGGCTTTCAGTAGTTGTGGTTCGCGGGCTCCAGAGCACAGGCTCGGTAGCTGCGGCGCAATGGGCCCAGTTGCTCCGCAGCATATGGGATCCTCCCGGACCGGGGCTTGAAACCCGTGTCCCCTGCATTGGCAGGCAGACTCCCAACCACTGCACCACCAGGGAAGACCAATTCACACATTTCTTAAACCTTCTTGCTTCTATTCTGTGACTGTATAACTGTCCTTAGAACGTTACTTTTTAGTTCACTTCTCCATTTTTCCCCTTTCTTTCTTGCACTGACCTGACTGCAGTATCAGTGGGGTCTGTTCACTCTTGTGTACGTACCCCCTGGATTCTCCTTTCTGAGGTGACGTTGCTTCTACTTTAACCATTTGTGTCTAAACTCTTTCAGTCCTTTCTACCCCCTGCCTGCTTAGCCAGCTCATTCCTGAGCTTCCTATTTATTCCTTACTGCATTCTTTCACGGGCCAGTCATTTTCTTAATTTCGTTGGGCGTTTCTGTTACATTAGGTTCCAGTCTGCACGTGCTCAGAGGCCAGTCTCCAGCGGGGGCTCCGCACTGGCCGCTCTGTCAGCTCACTTTCAGTCTTGATTCTCACGGAGGTGTTTTTTTGTGGATTTTTCACAATCCTTTTCTCTTGCTCATTTGAGGTGAGCTCAAGGTTCCTGTGTTTTAGGGGAGGTGTCCCAGTATAGGGGGGCAGGGTGGGGACCCCAGCCTCACGCTAACAGATTCTCCCCCTGTTATTATTGGAAAAGGGCATCTCACTGGAGGAGGTTTAGGATGGTGCTGAAGGGGTGGGTTTCCAGCCCACTGCCCAGCCCTGCTTGGCTCGGTCATCCTAGTTCCGGAACTCCGGGCAGCCCCTGTGTAAAGCTGGGCTGATAAATGTGAATTTCCCCTGGAGGGACACAGGATTGAATGGCTTCATTCCCAAAGCCAAAGACAGTGTCAGGCACATAGAAAGTGCGGCGTCAACACTGTGATCCCTCCTAGAGTCCTCCTGTTTCCTGGACTTGAATCCTGACCGCCCGGGTGCACCCCTTGGAGCCTCGGGGGACACTGCGGTCCCCACATCTCAGTGAGTCCTCACTGCCCACACTGGTGGTTTTCTGCTTGGCTCCCAGTGGGGATCATCTGTGCAACGTCTTGCTTTGCCCACAGACACAGGTGTGTATGGGTGTCTCAGTGCAGGTGGAGACCCCGCCCCAGATTGTCAGATGGGGGTGGCCTCTGCGGGTGGGGGCAGAGGGCGAGGGAGGGGCGGGGTCACCGTGACCCTGTGAGCGGCGATGGCCTGCACCCCAGCGTGTGTGCGGGAGCCCAGCTCCTGGTGTGTCGACGGGGCTCCCCGTGGTCCGTTTGCACTCTGCCTCCAGGCTCTGCCCTCCCACACCCACGGGTCCGAGACGGGCTTCTGACCTTGCTGACCTGCCTCTTGTAGGCTCCTTCCGGGAGGAAGACTGAGGACGTGCCTTTTGGAGTCATGTAGACCCGGGCTCGAATCCCGGCTGGTCACATGGCTGAGGGTCCAGAGCCCTTGGCCAGGCTGCTCCTGTCTGGGTCTGTGTTTCTACCTGTGAAATGGGTTGATACCATCCTTCAGGGGTCCTGTGAGGTGAGATGGGGCCATAGAAGTACTGTGCTTGATGCATACGCTGGCTTCCCCTCCTCCTGGGCAGGAAGCACTCCTTGGAGCAACCCGGGGTCCTGGAGGTGGGGTCCGTGCACAGGACCTGCAGGGCCTCCCTTGCTCCACAGACCTAGCTCTGAGGGTCCCAGAAAGGCAATGGGTTCTGAGTTGTAAGATGTCCTTAGAGAAATACGGGACTGAAACCTCTGCGTACGAGGAAACGTCCAGCTGGGAATTAGGACCCCAGACTCCTCTTTTTCAGATGGCTTTGCACTGTCTGTCCTGCAGGTGTGGCGGTCCCCTCCCAGTGTGGACAGCGCCACCAGGGGCCATGCAGGCCTCTTGGGGCAGCTCTGAGGGCTGCATCTGGGCCTCACCAGGAGGACACTCCCCAAACCCCCCTCACACCAATAATCTCATGTTGATGGACAAAATTAGTCTCCGAATTCTAATGAGACTGTGCTCCCAGAGACAGACAGCTCATCTGAAGATTAAATGGGATAAATTGCCACTTTTGCTGGTCCGTTTAGAAACTCATTTGCATTCTGTCAGCTTCCATTACGAAGGGGCCCTGCAGTTACTGAAGGGAGCATGGGTGGGAGCAGAGGCCCTCTGGCCCGGCCTGGGGGTGGTATGCTGCGGGGGATGGGGGTTCTCTGCAGGGCCCCTGCCACCTCCTGGCTGGCTCTCCTCCCCTCCAGCCTCAGACACCCCCCACCCTCTCCACCCGCCCCTCAAAGCTCTGTGCAGAGTTGGGTGCAGCCTGCTTGCCCCCTGCCTTGCTGTCCTGGAGGGGAAGTCCAGGAGACCAGTCTTCTCACTGAAGGGTTTTCCTCTGTGTAGCTGGGCAGAGGGGCAAAGCCCCCAGCCCGGGCTGTCACTCTTAGGCTCTGTCTATGGTCAGGAGACAAATCACCACAAACTCTGTGGCCTGTCACAAGGGCAGTTTAGCATTTCTCACAACCCCGGAGGTTGCCCGGGCTGTTCTCTGTTGGTTGGACCTCGTGGAACTCAGTCGTTCCTGGCACTCATTCTACCCGCAGCTGGGCCTTCCTGGAAAGTCCAGGAAGGGTCCCGCCGTGTGCACTGGCCGGGGGTGGGGAGCACAGGAGGGTGGGGTGGGACCGTCAGAGCCCACGGAGACAGTATGAGCTGAGCTGCGCGCACCCGTCTTTCCACGAGGCATCCCCGGCCGGTGCCTAAAATCACCTGGCTTAGAATCCACACCTCCTTTCCCAGTAAGCCCCACCCTCCCTGCCGCCCTGAAGCTTGCACCGGGGGTGTAACGCGGGCAAATCGTGAAGTCAGTCACCAAAGCCGACAGCTGACACTGGCACTAACTGTAATTAAAAATTAGCATAGAAATGTGCTTTTAGGAGATTGAAATTATTGCTACGTCCCGACCCATATGTGTCACCCAAGTGATGGAGGACAAATACACCTCACATTAAATAAAGTACATCTAGTGGGCTTTTGAGAGAGAAGAGATGCAAATGCATTGATTTTCCCTTCTCCTTGATTACAGATGTGTCTTCTGCATAGACAAATACCCGCTGGGACTGTCAGCCGTCAGACTCGGCTCCTCTGTCCCCCAAGCCAGAGCCGTCATCAATTTCCATTGAGGTCCGCGACCCCGAATAACAGCTTTGTACGGTAAGCACTTTCTATACTCTGTAAATTGCATTACATATTAGAAATACTATCTCCACGCAGCAAACTGTCGGTTAATGATTAGTTGAGCGGGTAAACGCATGTCAGGGAGAGGACACAGATTTCACGGAGCAATTACAGCACGGTATAGTGTTTGCATCCCTGGCGGTGCTTACATTGTGGGACACGTCGGGGCTGCTGTCGGCAAAGCAACATGAAGACAGATGTGTCACTAGGGGCACAGGGCAGCCTCGGACCGCAGAGCTTCTCACCCCCCTCACCCAAAATCAGGGGAGGGGCGGGGAGACAGAGGGGTTGGCTTAGATACTGCAGTCCTGGAGGGCCTCTCTGAGGAGGTGATTTTTGGGAAAAGTCCTGAAGGAGAGGCAAGAGCAAGTCACGTGGCTAGATGAGAGAGAAGAGCTCAGGACAAAGGGCACAGACGTACAGAGCGCTGAGGCTTTGGGGAACGTGCTCTTTCGCATGGATGACAAGAAGTCCGGGGTGGCTGGAGGGAGGTGGGGGGAGGGGGCGGTGACAGGCGCAGGCGGGTCCTGGGGCCGCACCGTGATGACGTCCGGTGTCCTGGCGGGGCACGCCTGGTCTGACTGGCTTCTATGCAGAGAGTAGACAGGGGTTCCCTGCAGAAATCAGGTGGGCTACAGGGCAGGCTGGAGGAGACAGCTTGAGGAGGGCTGGTTCCGGACGTGCCTTGAGGTCATTCAAATGGGCAGGATTTGGAGGTCAGAGACGGGCTGCAGGAGAAAGAAGAAACAAAGATCATGCCCAGCTCTGGGTCCAGCAACCCACTGTCAGATGGGATTGGAGGCAGGCCCCATGGGAGCTGGGACAGGGCAAGGAGCCCCCTGTGGGGCATGGGGAAGAGTGAGGTGCGGACGCCAGCGAGTCTCCAGGTGGGGGGGGGAGGGGCTGTGGACCAGAGCGAGGACAGGTGTGGACCAGGTGATGACTAGGGTCCGTAATAGGGTGTGGAGTAGGGTAGGAATATGGGTCCTGGGTTGCTTTCTGCTCCCACGGTTTCCTCCTCATTCACTGGAGAGATTTTTCCAACTACCTAGCTGTGCAACGTCAGTTCTGAGGTTTTGACACCTGCCAGGCTGACCCCGAGCCTGTGAGGAGTTAACTCTGCTCCACGTGGCAACCCTCTCTCTCGGTTTGTCCTCCTCTGGTCCGCATCCAGCTCTGCGCCCCCCGCCGGCCCTGCTCCGGGGGTCCTGTTCCCCCTGTCGGGCAGGTGTCCTGAGGCGTCGCAGAAGCTGCTTCCCTTGCTGGCCCTGCGCAGCCCTGCCCTCTCCCCCCTCGCGTGCTGTCTCTCCAGGAGCAGTTGACCCTCCTCTGTGCCCTGCAGACCGTCGGCCCTTCCCACTGGGTCCCCAGCCCCAGCGTAGCCAGTGCTTGGCCCAGTCTCGCTGAAGGAAGGAAGATGCTGGGGGATGCAGAGGTTAAGGCCTGCGGACGGGCTGCCTGGGGGCCAAGCCCTGACCTCGCGGGCGGGCACCCCGCAGGGAGGGAGCACAGACGCCAGGATCACCCAGGAGCCCCTTGGGCAGGTCGGGAGTAACTCGGGATTCTTTTTGAAGAGCTGCTGGAGGATGTCCTGGGTTTCGGACTCCCGAGCCCAAGTTTCTACACCATCTGCAGCAGCGGTTTCCCCCCAGCGAGACCCAGGCTTGCTCGGAGCCGAAACCCAGCGAGACCCAGGCTTGCTCGGAGCCGAAACCCCGCGACACTGATGGAGAAAGCTTGGGCCTCACGATCAAAGAACGGGCCGGGGCCGGGGCACCCGAGGAAGGTTCGCTGGGGCTCTGTTGACCCTCTTTCCCCCCCACCGCAGACGTTTCTTCCCCAGAAGGGCCCGCTGGCCGCGGCCGCGCTTGCCTGAGGTTTGGGGGCCGGAGGCCGGCATCTGGAGGCGGAAGAGTCTCCCAGCCCAGCGGGTTCAGCCGCTGGTTGGTGGTGGTGGTGTCGCAGTGAATTATTTAATGTGGAATGAAATCCTGTCCTCTGAGTGCCTTTAAGAGCACAGAGGAGTTAGAAGGTACATTCGTTTTGCTTAATACCTGTCTTCGTTTTTCCTGGAAGAGTCCTGGGAGAGCCGGGCCTCTGCTCCACGCGCGGCCTCCCCTCGTCTGCCCCTCCCCAAGCTGGATGCCCCACCCCCCGAGGCCATTTACGCGGCACCTGCCGCCTCTCCACTCTAGCCCATCCTCAGGCAACTCCATCCTCATCCTGTGGCCAAAACCTGCTGGTCCTCGGCCCTCCCCGCCTGGACTTCCCTGCAGACCTCAAAGCTGGGAGGAGGGCCCTGGGAGGCAGCCCGTCTGTCCCCCACCTGCCTCTCCCTGCCCCTGCCCTGGCCATGGCCGCGCCCCTTACACCTGGCACCTCCCCCAGGTGAGGGCTCTGCACACAGCCGGGCAACCCCTCTGGCTAGAGCTGTTCTGTCAAAGGGGCGCCCGGTAAGAGTTCGAGGTGAGGGAGCAGGTCCCAGGGCCCCCCCGCTGCTTGTCAGGAGTGCAGGGGGCCTGCACAGAGTCCCAGCATTGCCGCCTGGCACCCGGAGGTCAAAGGATGCGACCCCGGCTAGTGACACAGAGCCCTGGGTCGGGTGGCCCTGCCAGGTGGTGATGGCGTCAGTTCAGATGAACGTGAGAGGAAAAGTGACCCCCACTGGAGCCCAGCATGTACCTGACAGCCCCTTCCACCTGTCAAGCGTGTGTCCCTCTGAGGCTCTGCAGAGGCTGGGTCTGCCACGCGAGGTTGGGGAGCTGAGGGCTGAGCAGGGGGATGGGGTGCCTCCTGCCGAGGCCGCCGTGGGTCAGCCAGGCCCGGGGACCAGCCGCGGGAGGCCATCCTTCTACCCCCCACCCTCCCCGCCAGCCCCCAGGCCCCCCAGGGGTGGCCCAGCACAGCAGGTGCACCACCCGTCTGGGAGCCGCAGGGCGGCTGGAACCCAGGCCCAGGGTGTGGTGGAGGGTACGCGTCCTGGCACCGCACGAGGGAGCTGTGGCAGGTGGGGCCCTGCCCCGCACTACATCAGGACCAAGCTGGATGCGCCCAGGAGACCGGAGCCGTCGGCTGGCCGGGGTGACGGCGATGAAGGCTTTCCATTCCCGAGACGTCCCTGAATAAACCCACTTCCTGACTCGCTGAACTAAGCTACTCCTCCACCAGGTAATTCCAGCCTCGCTTTATGCCAGATACCAGGCCGGTGCACAAGTGCAGACCTGAATAAAACGGAGTCTGGACGCTCTGGGACACGGATGCTTGTGTCTGCTGTGGCAGACAGAGGAACAGATGGTGAAGACCACGTGACAAATGTTTTAACTGGGGAGACAGACACAGACCATGGCTGGGGCACTCAGGGCCGACTAACTCAGAACACGCTTTGTCAGTTACGGCGTTTATTTTCCTCTTCTTGTGTCCACAGCACCTGGAGGAAGGCCTGGCACAGAGTAGGTGCCCAATAGCCATGTATCCCCAGGACACGAGCTCTGTTCGGGTGGGCTCCTCCCACCCAAGCCCCTCCCCTCCTCACACGTGCCCTTGGCTTTCTTCCAGGCCAGTGGAGATTCTCGTGCCCCATCCTGGGGGGCGGTAATTGACTGTCTGTCGGGGGCAGCATGTCCAGTTATGGGCCTGAGAGGGGTCGTGGGGGCTTCCCCTTACAGCAACGGGTGGACTCACATACCCTGTCCTTCTAGAAACATAGAAAAGCTGGATATAGAAATTAAACATCCTTGTCAACGCACAGCTAAGCTCTAGAGAGAGTGGAGAAGGTCTCAGGAACAAGACCAAGAGGCTGCAGACAGGAACCCGGGGGTCCCGCGGCTGCTGTGAGGGCTGAAGGGTCGTTGGTCCATCTTGGCCCCCAAGAGGACTGGCTAGAGTCTTCAAGGATGTGCGCCTGGGATGGGGGTAGGCAGCCCTGAACGAAGACCCCTCCCAAAGAAATGAGGAGTGGTCCTCCAAGGCTCTAAAGGCGGTGAAGGATGAGGGGAACAAGGATTAGCCTGAGGGCTCTGTCCTCAGCTGGGTTTGCATTAACTCGACCTGCATAGTTTGCAATCCTAAAAATGACAAGGAAAGAGATTCAGGTACTTCTCCTAGTGGAGCAGATTCTCAGACAAAGCCCTGCTGAGCAGCTCACATCCCAAAGGACAAGACACTCGGGGTGCTCCATGAGTGCTATGGGGACGGGAGACGCAGACCCCCAGCGCCTGGGACAATTGGGGGGTGAAATGCTGACCACAGAGCCCATTTATTTTTGAATGTTTAATCAATAAAAAGGGAGATCAGAAACCTCAGCACAGATCAGAAAACTATTAAGAATGCCAAGAATATCTGAAAAGTAAAAAAAAAAAGGTAACCTTAAGAAGTAAAAAAAAAAATCATTATTTTTTCAAAGAGAGACAATTGGCAAAAATGGAAGGGAGAACTGAATGAGTTCCCAGAGAGTCAGGAAAGAACTTGAAGGACAAACACCCAAACCCATAAACACCATAGTTTAATTGTAGTTCCAGAAAAAGAGACCAGAGGAAGCTGGGGAGAGGCAGCAGTCACAGAGAGAATGGCTGAGCCTTCTCTAAGATTGATGACAGACATGAATCCTCATATGGAAGACTTATTATGAATACAGGAGTATAACACTAAGAGCTTCACACTGAGAACGACCCTGAAAAGCAACCTGAAAGATGCCCGATCAAAGGTAAGAATTTAAAAGTAGCCGGAGAGAAAAGACCTGCCACCTCCAAAGATCACCGACTGTGCTAATAACAGGACCCTCGGCAGGAACAGCAGAGGCAAGAAAAAATAGTAGAATGATATCTCCGAAGGACGGAAGAAAAATTATGAGTCAATACTTTTACGTCTAATGTTCAAGAGAAAAGGAAGCAAACAATGTTTTTCAGACAAAAAATGGGGGCTTTACCACCAAAACCCTGGAAAAGGATTTCCCGAAGCAGAGATGCCCAGCTTGCGCTGTAAAGGGCCAGGTCGTAAGCATCTTAGGCTCATCGGCCACGTGCAGCCTCCGTCACGTGTTGTTGTTAGTACGACCCTTTAAAAATCCATTTTTAGGGGGTGGGTCATACAAAAAAAAATCTAAACAGGCTGTAGGCTGTATCTGGCCCATAGACTGAAGTTTTCTGTTCTAAAACAATGGGCTTTAAACAAAAAGACAATTCAAATTATCGTTGATTTGGGGGGGAAAAAAAAAGAGAATTTCCAATGACTGGGTAACAGATGATTTTACAAATTCAGGTAGGTTTCAAATTCTTTCCTTTCAACTAAGCTCAGACTCTCACATAACTTATTAAAACGTAAAGTAATTCTAGTAACGGTTTATTTTTAATGATAATCATATGTTGATTTTAATGCTTAAGTCATAATCATTTAAAATAATGTCTGGGGACTTCCCTGGTGGCGCACTGGTTGAGTCCGCCTGCCGATGCAGGGGACACGGGTTCGTGCCCCGGTCTGGGAAGATCCCACGTGCCGCGGAGCGGCTGGGCCCGTGAGCCATGGCCGCTGAGCCTGCGCGTCCGGAGCCTGTGCTCGGCAACGGGAGAGGCCACAACAGTGAGAGGCCCGCGTACCGCAAAAAACAAGTCTGATGCCAGATCCCTCTTGTGGGCGTGGCATGACCAGGTTACTGTGGAAGGAAACCCAGGGTGAGTTTGCATGCCCTGGGACAGCCGGGACAGCCGTGTCCTTACCGTCCATCACAGTTGACGGGCTGCGCAGGCAGCTGTATCTCACGGATACTCAGGTGGAGGCAGTCCACCTTCAAGGCATCCTCAATCGCGCACCTGCGACTCACACGGGCCTTGGGCTGGACCACAGCTGGGACTGCAGCCTGAAGCCTCCACATTCTCCCAAACACCTGCTTTTCTCTGGATTTTCGGTATCAGCCGTCTTCGTGGTAGGAGATAGTACATATCCCCTTCGTGTCCAGCCTCAGAGTCACAGAGCCCCAGGCCGGCAGATTTTCTAGGGAAGGGAGCCTGGACCCCTTGTCGACATCACACAGGGAGTCCAGCGTCACGGCGGGGGACACGTGGGTAGCACAGACAGTGTGCTCACTGGCACACGGCTCAATGTCCAACGTCAATGAAATGATGTGCATCGAATGAAAACATTCCCTTTATTCTCACCTCATTTATAGGAGCACGTTCTCAGCGCTTTAGATTAAAGTTTTAAAATTAAAAGTAGGAATAAAATTGAATGCCGCTTCATTCCAGCAATTAGACCCTCTAAGGGGGTGTGATTTAAATGTGTGGATGAGATGCACTTAAAACACCTTTTTATGTTTGCTAAGCATTTGTCAGAGTGTATACTACGTTCATGTGCTGTTAATCTAGTGCTGCGAAAATAATTGTAACAATAACTCAGCCTAGAAGAAATTTTAGCATTTAAAGCCCAGCGGCACCTGGATATGAAAAACTATCGATTTATGTACATATTTATCCATGTTATAATAGGAAATTATGATAGGATGATCAAAAACCCTGAAAGCATAAAATGTTAGGTTACAATTTAATGGAGGGCTGGAGTGAGTGTATGAAAGGAAGGTAAAAGTTAAGTGCTTCCGTTTCAACTTAAACCCAGCACTTACTGAAGTCTTTAAAAGATAGGTGCCTGGTATCCACTGCTGTATATTTAGATTCCGTTGCAAAAATGTGAAGTAATAACCTAATAGTTTTAACATCTGAAATACCATGAAAATCACATTTGTGCAACTATTTACAATTTCATCAGATGAGCACCACGTACACAACAGCAGGTCATCCAGAACCTGTTTGCTCTCTGAAACCCTCCAGACCCACTCACCAGCCCCAGACTCTACTCTTGTCCTGAAGGTAACCACAGTCTTGAATTACTTCTTAAAACTGAGTCATTTACCCCCTAAATACCAGCCCTGAGCGCTGTCACACAGGGCATACGATTGTGCAGTACGGGTTGTTTTGTGTTAAGCTTCTTTCTCTCACAGCTACGTTTGCGGTATGCGCCAGCGTGTGTGCCGTGAATAGATGTGGATTAAGGCGCCACGTACCACATTCAATCATTTTAGTCTCCAATGTTTGTGGTTTCTGTATTTGTGGCCAAGAATTTTTTCTCCGAATCATGAAGCTTTTCTTCCCTATTATGTTCTAGGAGGTTGATTCTTTTGTTTATCAATCCACCTGGATCCAATTTTATGTATGGTGCGATCAAGGGTTCAAGTTCGATTGTTTGTTTTGCCTCCCAAATACTCAATTGTTCCAACATCATTTGATTTGATTTTTGTTTTTTTATTTTATTTTTTTATTGAAGTAGAGTTGATTTACAATGTTGTGTTCATTTCTACTGTACAACAAAGTAATTCAGTTATACATATATATTCTTTTTTAAAATACTCTTTTCCATTCTAATTTATCACTGGATATTGAATACAGTTCCCCGTGCTATAGAGTAGGACCTTGTTCTTCATCCATCATATATATAATACTTTGCATCTACGAATCCCAGCCTCCCACTCCATCCCTCTCCCAACCTCCTCCCCCTTGGCAACCACAAGTCTGTTCTCTGTCTGTGAGTCTGTTTCTGTTTCACAGGTAAGTTCACTTGTGTTGTATTTGAGGTTCCACATATGAGTGACGTCATATGGTATTTGTCTTTCTCTTTCTGACTGACTTCACTTAGTGTGATCGTCTCTAGTTGCACTTGTGGAAGGCATCCTCTCCCCACTGCTTCCTGGGAGTCTGTCATGAATCAGTTTCCATGTATGCAGGGTCTACTTTTGGGTCCCATGCAACTTCTATCTGACTCTTCTTGCACCAATACCACGCTCTTAATCACTGGAGCTTGTATTCAACAACAAGTCTTGATAGCCAATCGAGAAGTCCGGCCACTTTGCTCTTTTTCCAGATCGTCTTATTTATTATGGACTCTGAATTTTTGTGTACATTTTAGAATAATCTTTCAGCTTCTACAAAACTAAACCTGTTTTCTGTCTGATGCCCTTGTTCTTTGCTCTTATTTTTGTCTGCCACACTTTTTCTGCCTTTTGTGGTTTTAATTGTGCATTTTATATAATCTCCTTTCTTGCGGTACGCGGGCCTCTCACTGTGTGGCCTCTCCCGTTGCGGAGCACAGGCTCCGGACGCGCAGGCTCAGCGGCCATGGCTCACGGGCCCAGCCGCTCCACGGCATGTGGGATCTTCCCGGACCGGGGCACGAACCCGTGTCCCCTGCATCGGCAGGCGGACCCTCAACCACTGCGCCACCAGGGAAGCCCAATATGATCTCCTTTCTTAGTGTATCAGTTGTATTTCTTTTTTAACTTTGTTTTAAACTTATTGTCTAGAGTTTGCAGCTTACATTTACAACCAATCCGAATACACATTCAATTAATACTGTACCACTAAACAGGTAGTTTAAGTGCCTCATAATCACCAGACAGTCCTAATTCCTCCCTCTTGTCACTTGTATTATCCTGACGTTCATTTTATTTGTATTTTATTTGTATATCAGCATAGATAGATGTACGTAAGATACATAATCAAATACATTGGCATTATTATTTTTAACTGTCATTTGTTAGATCAATTAAGAACAAGAAGATAAATGTTTATTTTACCTTCACCTAGTCCTCTCTAATGCTCTTTCTTTCTTTAAACAGAGTTTCTGAACTACATCATTTCCTGTCTCTCTACAGAACTTGTTTTCACGTTTCTCACAAGGCATGTATATGGACACAAACTCCCTCAAACTTTGTTTATCTGGGAAAGGCTTTATTTTTCCTTCACTTCTGAAGGATAATTACTCAGGTTTCAGAATTTTAAGGTTTTTTTTTCTCTCTCTCAACGCTTTGAATATTTCATGCCATTCCCTTTTTTTGTTGTTGTTTTTTGTTTGAGAGGAAGTCTTCATTCACAGGTGACATGATCATTTATGGAGGATATCCATTGCAGCGTACAAAGCTCTACTAGAACGAATAAATGAGTCTAGCAAGGTTGCAGGACACACAGCAAGTGTAAAAAAATCAGTGATGTCTTGCCATTCCCTTCTTGTTTGCATGGTTTCCAAGGAGAAGTCAGATGTAATTCTCAGTTGAACTGGGAACCAGTGGGTGGCCTGGCCGCCTCATCCCCCATCAGGCTCTGATGAGTTACAGGGCGCTGGACAAGCCCACCCCCCATCTTATGGCTACAGGAGGTGAAATCACTAATCAAAGTGCCAATCCAGGGTCACGTGCAGGAAGCCCTTCACCTGTGCCTAAGGTAGACGGGTCCCTACAGCGTAGCCTCAGGGAATCCCAGCATCTCCACAAGGAGGGACCAGCATGGAGCCGGTTTACAGATGTGGGCACTGGGCACAGAGACGGGGAGCGAGGTCAGAGCTTTGACTTTGACCCCCTCGCCCCAACCTGGAGAACGCAGAGCGGGTTTGTACACTAGGGTCAGAGATCAATCGTCCCGCCCACCCTGGAGTACATGCGTGCAAAGTCACCTGGAGGATGTGCAGGGCGCCAGGGGCCCCCAGTTTGGAAGCAGGAACACACGTGAGACACAGATGTGTTCATGGTCACGTCGTCCACGTGATGAAGCTCCGGCCAAGAATGCAGGTGAGGTGAACGGGCTGAACCTGGCAGTCACGTCCTTCCTGTGTCCTTGGGGAAGGCAGGTGTCCCTGCCTTGTGGGGACCCCAAGCCTGCTCAGAGGGGAGCCGGCCTCTTCCCTCTCTGGTCTCTTGGGGTCCCCGCATCTTTCTTGCTCCCTGGGCAGGTGGCCTTGGGGGTCTCTGCTGGCCGCCACTCACAGCCTCAGTCCACAGGAACCTGTCCAGAGCAAGAGCCTGGGATCTGTCTGTTCACCACCAAGTCCCATGGCCCTTGTTGCTAATTCCGTAATAAAAGAGCGCTGTTATGAAATCTGACAACATTACGCGAGAGTTTTAAATGCTGTACTTTCGGCTTTTCACGGGGAATAGTTAATGACAGGCGGGCTCATTGGAATAGAGATTTCATCTAATATCAGTTTCTGGAAAGTCAGTTGCAGGGTGATTTCTGCCGATTAAATTAACTCTATTTGGAGGTCACCTCCTGTAGCTGGATTGAGAGAGACAGATACACAATAGCAAAAGCAATCAACGAGATATTAATTCCACTCCGCAAACAAGGATATTACTTTAAAAGAGAAGGTTTGTTTCTTTCTCAGCACCCTCCTGCACCCCCATGCCTTTGTTGAAGGACGTATCGGCCAATTATCAGAACCCGCACATCATTCCAAGAACTTTTCCTAGGGATTATTCAAAACGAGGCAAGGCAGTGAATTCCTTTGCTGCTGCCCCGTTTCCTGTCTCCTCGCTGTGCTTTAGACACGGGCAAGAGAGGCTTGGGGTGTGGGACGCCTCAGGCGCCTCCAGAGAAAGCAAAGCCTGGACTGACTGCTCCTCTCTTGAAGCTCCTTGCTTCTGAGTTTTATTTACTTTTTCTTTCCTTGTTTCCTGTTTTCAGTGACCTGGGACTTGATTGCTTTGGGGGGTGAGCAAGTGAAGGGTTAGTGGCCCTGCCAGGCGCCCCCCCAGGGCAGCACCCGAGGTCACAGGGAGGGTACCTGCTCACCCAGCACTGTGCTCAGGTGCCCTGACCCTGCGTGGTTCCTCGTGAGCTCGGGGTGACTTGGGGCTGGAGGAGGGGACAAGCTGTCCCCAGCATGGTGTATGTGCAGGGACCAGGGAGGGAAGTGTCCATATACATGCCCGGTGAGAAGTGTGAAAACAAGTTCTGTAGAGAGACAGGAAATGATATAGTGCAGAAACTCTGTTTAAAAGAAAGAACATTAGAGAGGACTAAGTGAAGGTAAAATAAACACTTATTTTCTTCTTCTTAATCGATCTAACAAAGTACCTGCCTTCTGCTCGGGCCCACACGTGTTGGCCCCTTCGTGCGGTCCACTCCCGTGTCCTCGGGAGGCCTGTGGGGTTGGGGGCTCAGAGCCCAGTGTGTGTAGAAGGGTCTCATGGCTCGAAGGAAGCCCTGGGTGGACCGGGACTGGTGGGGCGGGTTGGCCAAGGTCCAGGGCTCAGCCTGGGAGGCGCCTGAGCCCCTGTTCTGCTTCCCACTCATGGCCCCCTCCCCGGCTCCATCCAGTGGGGCACCAGCCAGGCTCTGAGCATCTGAGCTCTCCATCAGCCCGACGGGGCTTTGCCTGTGGGAGTTTTCCATCTCTGGGGACCTGGCCGCCTCTATCCCCAAACCACAGCATCCCTCACGTCACCTCTTCCTGCCCAGGAGCCACAAAGTCCCAGGGCCCTGTCGGTCCGTTCCCCAAATTCCTCCTGCGGACAAAGTAGTGGGAGGAGCTCACTTAGGTTTAATCCCGCAAGGACTAGGTGGTCCATGTGCTCCTTGCGGGCTCAGCTCTGCGGTGCTTCCGGGGGCAGACATCACAGGAGGGGGTGGGACCCTTCTCCGAGGCCGGCTGAGCACGCGCAAAGTTGTCTGCTTCAGCTCCTCCCCAGAGGCCATGTTGCTGCCTGTCACAGGGTTACACGGCTCTGAGACCCACAGAGGAAGGTCATACATACACACACACACACACACACACACACACACACACACACACGCACACACACACACAAGGCTACGTGCGGTTTGGGGACACTTCTGGTGCCTCTTCTGGTCTCGGCCATCCCCATCCCACCCAGCCCTGTTGGTCTGTTTCTGTGCTTCCCACTCTGCTCCTCTGTCTGTCCCCTCACTCCAGGGCCACGCAGATCGCGCCAGAGGCTTCACGTTTCCTTTGATGTCACCAGAGCTAGCCAGCCCTCCTTCCCATACGTCTTTCCAGGTGCTTCTGCGTGTATATTCCCATATGATGTTTAAACATCCCTGGCTAATCCCGGAGAAAGCAACCCATTAGTATTTTGTGTGTGTGTGATTGTACTGAATTTATAAAGGAACTTTGTGGCACTAAGTTTATTTCCATCTGCGCAGATTTACTTTGTTTTTTCCATGAATGTCTTGAAGTTGTTCTCACACAGGTCTCGCGTATTCCCTGTTACATTTAATGACGGGCATTTCATCTCTTTTGCCTCCTTGTAAATGAGCCTTGGCCACCACTGTGCCCCCGGCTGGCTGCTGGGCTTTCTCACGCCCTCCGCCCCACTGGGCTTCAGGACCAGATTTCTTCAAGAGGTTCCTCCCTCTTGCATCCTCCTGGTGTCCGGCTGCAGCCCCTCTCAACAGGGAAAACGCTTCTGGACGTGGTCCAGGACTTAGGTACAGCAGACTCGCACCCGCCTGCTCCTGGCTTCGTGCTCTGTGAGCTGAGGTCACAGAACTGTGCTCTCCACACGCGCTCTCCGCCTGCCACCTGGTAGCCACGTGGGGCTCACGGTGCATCAGGCTTGACATGGGTCCAGTGAGGGGGTCCAGCCAAGAAGCACAGTCACTGAGGTGCTGCAGGAGGCTGGTGTCCTGTGGTCAGCGTTGGCACCAGCGTCACCCACCACTGGAAAGACAAGGGGAGAGGGGCTGGTGCCCTGAGGGCTGGAAGGAGCCTTGGGGGCTCCCCACGGTGATGTCCCAGGGCCCCCGGCACGTGTGTGACCCTGCTGAAGCAAACTCCTCGCACCTCCAGACCAGGGGGCCTCCGTCTTCACCCTCTGATGACAAAGGTCGCGCCTGGGAGCAGCTGCAGACACACAGGCTTCTGCTTCTCCCTCCCCTGTCACAGCAAGTGCTCCCCTGGCCCCCGAGCAGCCCCACAGGTGGGTCTGGCTTTCCCAGGGCAGGTGAGTGGTTGCCAAGGTCACACGGCCTCTGCTGCAGGTGCCCAGTGACTGGGGGCTGGTGCCCTGGCTCTATCTCCAGGGACCGAGCCCCTAGGGGACAGGGGTCCTGATGGTCAGCAAGGGGAAGACCGCTGCCTGTCGCCCCCGTGGGTGGAGGAGGGTGTGCCATGGGCGGATTTGCACCCCCGTCTGACTCCCCTCGGGTGGTGAAAGTGTGACTGGGAGAAAGTGGTTATTACGTCACTGAACCGGTGAGGTAGGGTGACTGGGAGAAAGTGGTTATTACGTCACTGAACCGGTGAGATAGGGTGACTGGAGAAAGTGGTTATTACATCACTGAACCGATGAGATAGGGTGACTGGAGAAAGTGGTTATTACGTCACTGAACTGGTGATGCGCGTGATTCACCCGCTTCCTCGCTGGTACGTCCTGTCGTATGTTCTCAACAGTTTGCCTCCTTCTCAGACGTCAACGCAGCCAGAAAATCCAATTCCAGCCCATTTCCCTTGCAGCCCTCCTCTCGGCAGCCCCCTCCTTCCTGGGAGACTGATGGTGCTGGGGGTCCCATCTGTCACCACCCCACGCTTGTCCCTGCCGGCTGGTGGCTGCACTTTTCCATTCCTCTGGGGCTTTGGAGAGGCCTAAGCGTTTGGCTCCCTTTCCACTGGGTCCTGGTCTGAGCCGTCTTCCCTCCCCTCCAGCCCCCGTTCTGCCCCTGTCCCCGCTGTCCCAGCCACCCAGCTCACCCGCCATTTCTGAAGGTGCCCGGAGCAGAGCCCTGGGGAACATCTGTCCACTCCCCAAGGGCACATCACTCAGGTCACTTCCGCTGGAAGGTCAGGTCTGAGCAGGGGTCGGGGAAAGGGCTGGACAGGCTGGGAGCAGGTCACGGGGGTCCTAACAGCTGGAGCTGCTCCTTCCTCCTCTTGTCACCAGCAAAGCCTCTCTGGGGGATGTCACCTCCCTGGTGGCAGAGACACTAAGTAGTGCAATGTCCCATTTGAAGCCATCTGGTTTGGGCAATGCAAACTCTCTGGGGCCAATTCTTAGGCTTTGAGATGTGTTTCCCTCTGCTCTCCTCATGAGGTGATGACTGGGTGTTTGGGGACACCCCACGGTGCAATGGGACTTGTGTGGTCTTGCGGCTTCTGGCCATTGAACCCCAAAGGATTGGCCTGGCACGTGTCCTGCTGGCTGTTTGGCAGGTAGTGGCGTCGGTGGACCCTCTCTTACCCACCATCCTCGTCACTGTCCTCGCTGACCCCTGTCCCCAGCCCTGGATTCTGGCCTGTGTAGGGTTCGGGCCCTCTGCACCCTCCCAAGGAGGAGAGTACCTGGGCTCTCATAAGACTGGGGGCTTATGAACAACAGAAACTTATTTCCCACAGCTCTGGAGGCTGGAAACCCCAGATCAAGGTGCCAGAATGGTGGGTGTCTGGGAAGAACCCACCTCCTGGTTCACAGCCAGCGTCTTCCTGCTGTGTCCTCAGGTGGTGGACGGGGAGAGAGAGCTCTCTGGGGTCTCTGTAATAAGGACGCTAATCCCTTCCACGGGTGCCCCACACTCCTGACCTCATCACCTCCCAATACCATCACACTGGGGTTAGGATTTCAACATATACCTTTGGGAGGGACTCAAGCATTCAGACCACAGCTCTGCAGTTGACCAAATTTGAATGAATGAACAAACGCAGGAGTGGAAAAGGGAGTGGGTTCTGAAGGGACAAACTCAAATCCGATAGAGACTGAATCTCCGTCCCTCCCTGGAGGCCGCGAGGGGGCGGCTGCCGAGTGTCCCTGCAGAGGGGGGCCTGGCATACGCACACCCAGATTCACCTGTCCAGGTCTCAGTGGCGCCGGGCCAGTTCTTGCCCCTCCAGGATGAGACAGGAGCACTTGCCCTCCACGAGCCGCCTTCCCTCCGAGCTGCAGTGCCACTGAATCAGGGCACTTAGCGCTGCAGGTGACACCAGCCCTACAGATGCTGCTCTCGGCCTCCAGGCCTTTCAGTCACCTGAACAGAGCCCAGAATCCCTGCCAGCTATACCGCTTCTGTGCACACCAGTTAATTATGCAAAATTAAGATTTTTTTCCTTAAATAAAAGTAGATAATCTCTAAATGCATTTTCTCTCCATTTTCTGCATCCTGTCTGTGCAGGAAAGGCTCTGAAAGAAAACGTCTTCTGAATGCTGCCCTGAGCTGAGCTTTCTCCCCCCCAGGAATGTGGTCCCTCCACAGAGCTATCACCAGGGCTGGGGTGGTCCTGCCTGACACAGCCCGGTCCCACTGCAGAGATGCTCTGAGTCACATGCCCCCATCTCCAGTGGGACTTCCACAGGGGAGCCCCATCCAGGGTTGCAGGAACTGGGAGTTTAAAGCTGCTTTTAAGACTTGAAGGATGTGAAATTGTAGATTAGAACCACACAGAGTAACAGCATTGGCAGTGACGGTGCTCGACGGCCTGACTCTGACCCTTGGTGGTTTTCTCCCTGCTCACGCTGCCGGCTCTCATCAAACAGTGGTGATGACGGCTGCAGACACGAGTCGCGGGGGCAGCCTTGCCTGCTGTCCCAGGAGGGGGAGGTGAGCCTCCTCCTTACCCCACCGGCAGGTAAGGAAGCTGCTGCCTGGTCCTGGGCCCCGTGTCCTCACCTGCCACCTGGCCCAGGCCCGAGTCACTGCTGGCTCACCTTTAAAATAGGACTTAGGAGTCACTCCTGGGGACACTTAGGGGTTTGTCTAGAAACAATGTGGCGGGGGATCGTGGTGCGTGTAAGGACGGGGACTGAGGGTAGCCTGGCTCAGTGGTGCCTGCCTGGGTCACTGTGCTCCCGGACTGCGGTCACAGTGGTTGGCTGTTGGGCCCAAGCTCATATGGTGGCCCATCCGCGTTTCCCCACAAATGGTCCTAGGTTCTTGGGAATCCTGTTCTCGGGGCGGGCGGATTTTAGCTGAGAGGATAGGATTAAAGAGAAGGTGTGATAGCTAACTAGACCTGGTCGTTGCATTTCTGCAACAAAGTGTGAGTGACACACACCAAACACACAGTAAACACAATAGACACAAGCTTGGCGCATCAGAGCTTCTGCCTTTTGGAAACGAACGGAAGCGCTGAGGAAAGCACCCTGCGCTTAGGGTGCTGAGGGACCCCTGTGCACCCGAGGGCCCAGGCTGGGGCTCAGCCCTCTGCCAGCGGGGGCCTGCGTCCGGCTGCCCCGAGGGCATCTTGGGCCTGCAGGGCAGGCTCTGGGCGGGACGGGGTTTTGCTGGGGGCAGGCATCTGAAAGAGGAGGAAAGGACGGCACAGGATGCAGGGGCCCAGGCAGGCAGGCCTCCCCACCCCCGCGGTGTCTGCAGGGCTGGGCGGTCATCTTGTGGGACCACAGAGGGGCTGCCCTGGGGCTCGGGCCAACAGGACTGGCCCCTCCTAGCTCTGAGTGGGGATCAGTCCATGCTTTCCTAAAATGCAGAGAACCCAAGCCCCTGCCTTGTCTTCTACCGCGGGCCCTCGGCAGGTCTTACTGTCTTCAGTCCAGCCCGGCTGTAGCATCCTCCAGCCCCGAGGCCCCTAGCTGTCTGCTCTGCTCAGGTCTGTGCAGTGGCACCTGTGGGCGGCCCTTGGGCAGAGCAGGTGCAGCCCAAGCGGGTCCCCGAGCCTTGGCTGTGCGGAGAAGGGCCCCCCAGGGATGCTTCCTGCCCCGTGGCCCTCTCACCAGGACGGGCAGGCTCCATGAGGGACCAGCAGGGAAGCCTGGGGTTCCCACCCTCCCCTAACCCTGTCCACCTCCCACCCTCATTTTGGGGCCACCATCTCAGGGAGCTGCTCAGTGAGGAGATGACTCTGGAGGGCCCCCTCCCATGACTGTTTCTGATTTGGGGCTGTGGAATAGCCCCGGGGGGAGGCCCCCAGGTGGGAGAGTCCGCCCCTCCCTGGGAGCCTCGTCTGATGAGAGCAGGTGGGTCCCTGATGGACTGGGTCCTGCTCTCGTGACTAAACGTCTCTGGGCGCAGGGTGGGGGGACTTCTGGACTCACAACGCTTAGTGTCCCCCCATGCCTGAGGGTCACTTGGGCTGGACGCCGGGAGCGGTCCTGGTCTGCGTCTCTGGGGACTTAGCATAGAGGGGTGGGGGACTCGCTTCCCTGGCCCTGGACCCCTCGTGTCAGCTGGGCTTGCACCAGCAGGAATGAGAAAGGCCTGACCACTGCGGGCCTTCGTTCTAGTGGAGGGCAGGGATGGGAAACTGGAAATACAGGTTCCAGGGAACAGGGGCCTGGAGCAGACGTGCCTCTGGGTGGGGACAGAGGAGGCCCCTCTCACTCAGCGCCCCTCGTCCAGGCCAGGTCTGCCTCTCACGGTCTCCCCCATGTCACTGCGGAAGGCACAGCCTCTGCCAGGCCGGGCCAGCCTGCTGGGTGCCAACTCCAGAGGGGTTCACAGCAGCCCCAGGAAAACCGGCCTCTGCCCAGGAAGGGGCTTGGGACCCTGGGGCCAGAACTTCTGCAAAAAGGCCAGTGGAGCACAGATTCTGTCCCTTCCGCCTAAACCCGAGTGCGTGTAAGGACGGGGCATGTCACATGGGGGCATGTGACACAGAAGGTCGGGTCCCCTGACCCTGAGGAGGCGGCGCGGGAAGAGGGCCGCCAGGACCGTCCAGCCACACCGGCCCTCGCAGGGCAGGAGGCTGACCCTCTGGGACCGCACAGCTCACGAGCGTCTGAAACGCCCACAGTGAGCTGTCCCGATGCTTCCCCCCCGCTGCCATGGTGAAATGACAGTGCACACTGCATTAGCTTAAAATGACATCAGTAACATCTGCTTCACCTGTTTCTGCTTTAATTTTGCTTAACTTGGCGCCTAGAACATTGAGAATCACAGGAGTGTCTGAACGTGTGGCCCTCACTACAGCTCTGGGGGATAGGGCGGCTCTGAGGGGCCCAAGGGGGGCGCAGCAGGGCTTGGGGGATACGGGAGACCCCCCCACTCCCTCCCTTCCTCCAGAACTGGGGGCCAGGCACACACCTGGGCACACTCACTGGGGCAACAGGCCATCAGACGGAGATACAGAGGAAGTGACCTTGTGGGAATTCCGGAGGGAGGCTGTCCTCCTCGCCCCCAAGCAGTGTCGGGGTTTGGATTTGAAGGACGACTGGGCAGGTGGATGTCGGGGGACATCCAGGGAGGTTCCCCAGTAGGAACAAGAGAAAAGCAAAACAAAACCCAGGCAAAGCATGGAGATGCAGGGTTGCCATGGTGGGACCGAGTGGGGAGCACCCCCTTAGAATCGGGGACCCTCACCTGCTGTCGGCCAAATCCATGCCCGCCGACCTCCCCCTACAAGTTTCTGCTGAGCCTGGCTTCCCCCTGCGGGGAAAGCCTCTTCCTGTTGGCGCTGGTATGCTCGCGGATCCCGAGATGGAGGTGTCCTCTCTCCTGTAACAGACTTTTGCATAACGTCTCCCCCCATTCACGTCCGGATTTGTTCTTTTTTTTTTTTTTGATTTAATTAATTATTCTTTTTTTTGAATTTTATTTTATTTTTATACAGCAGGTTAGTGTATATATGTCAATCCCAATCTCCCACTCTCTCTCCACCCCCGTGGAGGAGAGATGGGGCTGAGGGATGCAGGGTGGGAGTGGCCTGGGGGGCTCCCGCCCCAGGGCAGGGGGAACAGGAGTGGGTATGAAGCCCCAGAGACCTCGTTAGCCAACGAGGTGATCTCACAGCCTTCGGCCCGCCGGTGATTTGTATTTTTATTATTATTTTATCAAGCTTTATAATGAGATAATTGACGAATAAAACTGCAATAGATTCAGCGCGTGCAAAGTGACGCTCTGATCTACCTGCGCGTTGTCGTGAAGGGACCCCCACGATCGAGTCCATGACTCTCTCGTGGTTGCTCCTGTGTGTGGCGAGAACATTAAGATCCATGCTGTCAAGTCCGTGCACAGAAACATGAACCATCGTCCCCAGGCTGCACTAGGGCCCAGAACTCGCCTTATAACTGGGAGCTGGTGCCCTGACCCCGCCCCTGCCGGCCGAGGCTCCTCTCTGTTCCTCTGAGTCAGCAGGTAGTTTCTTCTCAGTGCAGCGGGTACGAGGGGGACGGGGCGGGAGCTGGGCCTTGGGCCCTTGACGCACCCCTGGGCGCCAGCTTTCCTGGGGGTGACCAGCCGGTGCCGCCCGTCCCCTCGTCTCAGGGACACAGGCTCCCTCCGTCTGGTCGGGGGGGATGGGAGTCGGGACTGGCCCTGAGCCTCTAGGGGCTCCTGGACTCGCCCACCCCATCTCTGAGTCACTAGGGGAGGGAGTTTAACAGAGTATTCATTTACTGAAAAGCAGTGGCTGATAAATATTAAACTGCAGCTTTTCACAAATACACCAGTTATCTCCCAGAAAGCGGGAATCAGTGTGCAGAGCGTGCGTGACAGAATGTCACTCCGCTGATTGAGTTTCCTGATGACTCAAATGTCCCCAGTTCCGAAATTTAGTCAGAAGATGGAGAGGTTACCATGACTACAGCTCTTCCCCTGAGGTCGGGGTGGGAGGAGCTGGCCTTTGGAGACCCCGAGGGGTTCAGCTGTATGCCTCCCGGGGGACAGGCCGGGCAGGGGCCACACTGCGTCCAGGTTCACCCTTCCTGGCCCGTCCTCCATATAGACGCTGGGTGGCCTCTCCCCACCAGACTCCAGCCACACTGCCCATCCTGGACACGGTCTGGGAGGGAGAGGTCGTCTCAGTGACCCCAGGCCTGTGGACCAGCTGTCCTGCAGCCTCAGTGTCCTGAGCCTTCCTTGACGTCTGTGACCCCCACTCACCTCTCCATACAAAGTGTGTCTGATTCCCCAAGAGATGTTTGCAAGTTGCTGAAGTAGAAGTAGCTCCTTCCTTCCCTGAAAGCCAGGGCGCATTGAACAAAGCTCCATTTACCAAGGGTCTCCTCCCCCCTCCCCCTCCCCTCCCCCCCCTCCCCCTCCCCCTCCCCCCCCCCCTCCCCTCCCCTCCCCTCCCCCTCCCCTCCTCCTCCCCTCCCCCTCCCCTCCCCCTCCCCTCCCCCTCCCCTCCCCCTACTATCCCTAAGCGTCTGCGGGCCTTGCTGCACCAGGCCTGTGGCTCGCATGCCTGCTTTCCCACCCACCAACCACCAGAGCTGGATTACGCGCTGTCCGGGCGCCCAGGGCCTACCCACGCGTGGAGGCTGCCCTCCCAGGAAGGACGAGTCCAGGGCACAGGCTGGGCCCCTCCCCGTCCTGTCTCCTGGGGTCATTCCTCAGTCTTCTAATCTACGTCTTCAAACCGACCACTCTGGTGCCTCGTGCCTCCAAGACGCTGAGCCGACGTGCATCTCTTCCACCTTCAAGACCAAACCAACAAACGAGCGCCTTCCTCTGTGTACACCCCGGCCGCACACCAGCCCCTCCTCTCTCCATACGGCCGAGCCCCTCGCCGCATTGTCTCTGTCTCTCCCACCCCAGCACCAGCCCAGTCGCTCCTGGGACCTGCTGGGCCACCGTCACCCGTCACTCTCATCTCCAGCCCCCATGACGCTGGCTTCTTGCGTGCCTACTGGGGCCAGGCAGCCCCCTCCCCGGTCCCCCCAACCAGGCTGGGCGCCGGGTGGGGCAGGACACACAGTAAGCGCGTGGGTCAGGAACTGTAGAGCAGAGGCGGGTGGGTTGGGGCAAAATAGCGCGTTTGATGCGTAAGGATGTGTGTCTGTTCTGCGAATCCTCACATCTCTGCTCTCGGCCAAGGTGAGCCCGTCTCTGCAAGGATTTCGCTCATCCGTGTTTGTGGAGCACCTGCAGCGCCCCACCCCCCGTGTCCTGGGGCCGGGCGCCCTCAGCAGCCCTGCAGCCTTGCCTGTCGGCCTCGGGGGCTAGGTCTCATCCACTGTTACTAAGGCCTGAGGTGCGCTGTGAGCCGCCACCAGGCCACAGGGAGAGCGCGGTTATTATCGTGCCACGGGGACATCTTCCTTCCCTCCGTGCCCTGGTCCACCTGTCATCCAGATGGCTCCGTGGAGAACACCGCAGTGAAACGCAGCTCATCTGGGGAACGCGGCCTCTGGGCACATTAACACACTCTGAGGGTGTGTGTGGTCACTGTACCCCAGATGCGTCCGTCTGAGACCCGGGGACATGGCAGGGTGCTCAGGGCTGACCTCTGCTCCCGGCCGGTCAAGCGCTGTCTGTCCGGAGGGGTGGCAGGGGGACGGCAGGGGGATGGTGTGGCTGTCCGTGGGCCACACGTGCTCCCTGCACTAGCCCTTCACCTGGGCTCGTTGCCCCAGGGAGACTCCGAGACAAGCCTGGAGGTGGCGGAAGACCTGGGGTCAGAAGACCACAGTCTTTCAGTCCGGACCCCATGTCTGCTTCCCAGGATGGGACTCATGGGATGAAAGGGCCCCTCCGTTTCCACCTGGGAGTCGGCACGGGCCCTGTGCACACCCCACCCTGGGGTGGCTGAGCCCAGTCTCATCTGAAGTTTCACCTGGAGGGCGGGCCTGGTTCCAAGCTCCCTGCCAGCTAGAGGCCTGGGGCTCCCTCTGGCCCTGGACACCCAGCCGACCCCAGGGGTGAGCCTAGCCGAAGCCCCTGTCCTGTTGTGACCTCGGCTCGGGGGTGACGTCCACGTCACCCTCCAGGGCGGGTTACAGGTGGGTGTGGGTATTGGGAGGTGGGGCTCACTGGGGGCGCAGCCATCCGTAAAGACCCGACCAACCGCCAGCCGCCGGAAGCACGTGGGTTCCTGCATCCAAGCCTCCCCAAAGCCCGCGGTAGGGAGGGCGCAGCCCATGCTCCCGGGGAGGGGCGCAGAGCGGCCGAGAAGCACGGCGGGCCGGGACCTGGGTGTGCATCGCGCCCGTGGGGGCCCCCGTAAGAGGCGGCTCACACGTTCGGGGAGGGCAGCGGTGATAGACGTGGCCAGCAGCACCGCCGGGCAGGAGGGGCCCCCGTGCTGGGGGGAGGGTGGCCAAGGGGCCCCCGTGCTGGGGGGAGCCTGGGGGCCGCTCGGGGGGGATAGCAGGGTCTGTAGGAGGCACAGGGCAGAGCGGGGGCAGGAGGCTCTGTGTGACGGGGCCCCGGGGGTGATGTGCCAGGGGGGCTGGCAGGGGATGTGGACCGGGTGTGGGGAACGTGGACGGGGGGAGAATTACAGGCAGACGAGCAAAGAGAAGGGACGCTGACGTTCAGGCCCCGAAGCTGGGTGGGAGTCGAGCCAGGCAGGGGTGGGGAGACCCAGATGCCCCCTCCCCCCCCGCACCCAAAGGCAGCCCTGTGCCCACCTGGCCTCACCGGCTCCCAGGTCCCCAGGGCTCGGCCCCGCGCGGCTGTGGCCAGCAGGGTTTTCTGTGCAATCTGGCCCATTTGTTCTGGCGAGCAGCGCCCACCCCAGGGTCGGGCCAGCTAACCCACTAAGCCCCTTCTCACTGACTCACTGGGCTGGAGGGAGTGCCCGCAGGTGCAGCACCAGAGGCTCTGCCCCACCACACGCTCTGGAGCCGGTCCCGGGAAGGCGCTGGGGCGTCCACTTCTTCCCAGGGAGTTCTGTGCGCAGGCCGCGGAGGAGGCTGGATCGCATCAGCGGCAGAGCTGAGCGAGCAGGCAGCCACGCCGGGTACTAGCTCACGGCCGGGAGGGCACACTGGCCTCCCTGGGCCCCAGGGCCGTCGTGCTGTGGAGTCTGTGCTGTCCAGGGAGGCCCGAGGCGCGGGTGCGGGCGTGTCCCCGCCAGCCGGCTGGGGAGTTGAGTTCTGTGCCCAGTGCAGCAAGGTGACCCTGAGCGGCCTCTCCAGGAAGGTGCCCAGGACTTCAGGAGGGCTACCGGGCGCTGGCCTCCACAAGTATTGGGCAGCAAAGAACACGGGGACCCCAAAGCAGGCAGGATGGCCTCCTGGGCCACAGCTCAGCCTGGCGTCTCTGTCACTCCCGTGCTTTCTCCCCGGGGAGCCTGTGTTGAGCCTCAGGGACGGGTCTGGTTTGTGCCGAGACCCTCACGGCATTGGCCGAGGTTTCAGCAGCTCCACGTGGACACGGCAGGCCCCGACAGCCTGGTCCTGAGACCCCCAGGGCCCCGTGGTTCTCCCCTTCACTACCCTGCATCCCCCGGCTTCTGCCCCCCAGTCTGCACCTCCCCTGATCCTATCCTGGACCCTCTGCAGCGGGAGGAGGCAGCCTCATGGAAAGACCGAAGCCCCCTTCTCGTGGCAGTGACCACAGCCCCGTCAGCCTCTGCAAGTGACTTAGAAACTGCGCCGAGCATATGAGGCGCGCACTTCTGACGGGGCTGAGTTCTATAAAATCACAGGGTTTTAATACCGTAACACATCATCCAAATTACAGGCTTGGTGGCCGTGGAGTGTATGCACTCCCACGGCAGAGCCCACGGAAGGCACAGAGCCAGCTGGCCGTGACCTCCTTGCAGCCAGCGTCGCTGGGCTGGCGTCTTCCCATGCCCCTGCCCCCCCGTGGCCGGACCCAACCCCACACCAGCCCCGCCAGAGCTTCCCCTCCGCTGCCGCCCACGTGGGAGGGGTCCCTTCCAGCTCGGACCGTCTGAAAGAAGAGGCTGTTCTGGCTGAATTGGGGCACAATTTCCCTCCTTGGACACTGCTGGCGGTAGAGACGGGCCAGGGGCAGATTCGACCCAGAAGCAGAAAGGGGGCAGCAGGTGCACTTTGTGCTGGGGTGGCAGGGACGGGCAGGGGCGTGGTGCTGGCCCAGGGCACTCAGCCTCCTGGGAGCCTTGCAGAGCGCGCCCCCCTGGAGCTCCGCCCAGATGGGAACCGTGGGCCCAGCGTGGCCGGGTGGGCTTTGTGGGGTTGGGGAGGAGAAGGGCGTGAGGCCCAGGTTCACCATTGGGCGTGGCGGGCCTCTGTCTGGTGGCCCTGCAGGCGCTGGACAGACCCGAGTCCTGGAGCGCGTCATCTGTAGGGGCCATGACAGTCACAGAGGCTGCAGTGATCAGGGGGCCATCCATCTCCATGTAACACCAGTTACCTGTGTGATTGCCACGATCATTGTAAGTTCATGATTCATGGAGATTGGAACGATTATTTTTGTAATAGAAGTTAGGGGATGTTTGGGCAATGGATCAATTTGAAAGAAATTGAAATACAGTTTTTTGTTTTTGTTTTTTTTGCGGTACGCGGGCCTCTCACTGTTGTGGCCTCTCCCGTTGCGGAGCACAGGCTCCGGACGCGCAGGCCCAGTGGCCATGGCTCACAGGCCCAGCCGCTCCGCGGCACGTGGGATCTTCCCGGACTGGGGCACGAACCCGTGTCCCCTGCATTGGCAGGCGGACTCTCAACCACTGCGCCACCAGGGAAGCCCTGAAATACAGTTTTTAAGTGGGTGACTTGGCTGAAGGAAGAATCGAAGCACGTGTGCGCGGGTGTGTGTGAACGGGACGCCCCATCCAAGAGCCTATGAGTAACTGTGGACATGAGACGCTGTATGAATCGGCTTCCAGACCCTAGAGAGAACTGACTGCTATGACATTGACGGGCAGCCATTGGTCCCCAAAATGCCTCCAAGGACCGAAGGGTTCAAGGACCACAGACAAAGGAAAAATGAGCACAGGACAAAAGCCCACTCTGAGTGGGGTTTGCCCACCACCTGACAGTGAGCACTGTGGGGACAGCAGGGAAGCTTCCAGAAGGTTCCCGCACACATGCCTTGGGAGGTGCCTTGGCTCAGATGTATAAGCGTCTGTGCACGTGAGCAGCAGTGCTGAGGACGCGGGGCCCTCTCTGCCTCACCCCACCAACTGCTCACCGGGCCCCCCTGCTCCCTGCCCCTCAGCTTTTGCTGTCCCTCCACATGGCCCCCTTGGGCTGACTTCCATCCCCCTGGCTGCACCTCCTCTCCAGGGCGGCTCAGACTGTCCAGCCCCTGCGAGACTGAGCTCCTCTGGGATGCCATGAGGCCCTCTTTCTTCCCATCGCCCATACCCTCTCTGGGTGATGTCACGTGTACCTGCAGCCTCAGGTGTGGAGCGCACACAGATGCTCCCCCCAGCCCAGCCTCCAGATTCCAGCTGCCCCGAGCTCCACGCCTTCCCAGTCCCACCTCACGGCCGTCCCAAGGCACCCAGCTCAACACACCCAAACCCCGCACCTGACCCCGCCCCTCTCTCAGGGAATGGCACGGGCGTCACCCTGTAGACCTAGCCAGGAGCCTGGGAGCCACGCCCGCCTCCTCCCAAGCGCTCACACGCTCCTTATCAGTTTGGCCAGTTCTGTGTCCACCCATCTCTGAAGTTGGGGGTCGTCCTTCACCAGCTCCTTGCTCTGCCCACTGCAGCCTCCCTAGCCACCTCCCTCATGGGATGCTGGGGACGCCCGGTGAAAGCCGAAATGCTGTCGCCTCGCCTGTCTGTCCACGTGCCTTTCAACCCAAGTCCTCCTGTCGGGGAGCCTTTTCTGGTCTCACAGACCAGGTCAGATCCCCTGGGATGGAGCCTCTCATAGCTGTGCATCTCTCCTGCACACATCACAACTGCAATTTTCCATCTGTTTGTGTGGTTATTTGAATAATGTCTATTTATCCCACTATATTGTAAACTCCATGAGGATAGATTGTATCAGTGTTTTTACATCATTGATTCCTTATTGCCTGGCATGGAACCTGCCTATAGTAGGCGTCAATCCTTCCTTCCTTCCATGCACCCATCCAGCCAGCCAGCCAGCCCTCCTTATCTCTACCCTTCTGTCCATCCATCCACACATACCTCTCTCTCCCTCCATCTCTGCTTCTCCCTCCTTCTCTCCCTCCCTCCATTGCCCATGCATCACGCATCCACCCACCCACCCAGCCATCCACCCACATATCCATTACTCTCTCTCTCTCTCTCTCATTCCTCTCTCCTTCTCCACGTCATCCGTCATGCATCCGTCATCCACCATCCATCCAGGTAACACAGGTATTGAGCACTGTGTCCCAGTCACAGGTGTTTCACACACATTAACTCAACTGATACTCCCAACAAACTAAAAAGGGAGGAATAACTCTTGCTATTAACCTTGTGTTACAGAACAAAACACTGAGGCTTGGGAAAGTGAAGAACTTGACCAACCAGTAAACCTCAGAGCCCCAAATCTGAATGAATCATCTCCAGAGCCCACTCCCTCCCCACGAAGCCATATTTGAATTTATCACCTACGTTGACTCATCCTGACTTCCCTCCCCTGAAAGTCATGTCCCCAGAGTCTGTCCGGACCTCTGCCCCTATTTCTCAGACCTGGTGGGGAGGCCTGGCCACGCAGTAGCTGAGTGGCTGTGGTTGGGAACGGCAGGGCATCGTGACCTTGCTGGTGGTTCTCTGCAGGGCTTCTGTGCATCACCCAGCCTTTCTGAGCCCCAGCCGGTGGGACTGTCATACGTTGAGGATTGTGTATCAAGGGGAGTCAGGGGACCAGTGGGGGTTCTCATGTCATCTGTCTCCTGGGGCCCACAAGCACATCAGTTGTGGTGTTTGGCGTGAAGCATGGTCCCCTCCTTCAGGGTGTTCAGTCTAATGGGGGAGTAGACTATAAACAGGTGGGAGAATCAGAACAGCACAGCAGGGGAGTGGGGTGCGGTGGAGGAGAGACCACACCAGCTCCATACATGGAAAGCGCTTGATCTTGAAGAGGTGGGATGTTTTCCTGGGTTGTGGGTAGGACTGGGGTTGTGGGTGGGAAAAGGTAAGGAATGCGTGTTCTTTGATCACCTGCTTTGTGCCAGGTGTTTAAAACCTACTGTCTCATTTAATCCTTCCAAAAATTCTGCTGGAAATGTTTCACAAATGAGCCAGTGGACCAAGGGTGCACAGCTAGTAGCTGCTGGAGTTGGAATCCAAAACCCCAGTCTCTCCACCACATTACGATGCATGTATCACGGGGTGAAAACGACCCCTGGCCACAGAAGTGGGAAGGCTTAAATACGTTGGCACGAAAGTGCCTGTGTTTTAAAGAAACTTGATTTTGAAGTTAGAGGGGGAGAATCATTTGTTGCTGAATTAGATGATCGGCTAAAGAATGTGGACGTCAGCTTGAGGGCAACGGGGAGCAGGGGCACATTTTAGGAATGGGGCTGGTGGGAACATGTGTGCTCTAGAAAGGTAACCTGGGGGCGGTGGTGAGGCTGAGGGAGGAAGACCACACCGTCGCGTGGCAACAGAGGCGTTTGTCGCCAGGGGATGCATGGAACCAGGGGACCATGGGGAGAACAAAGCCAAGCAAGGAAGTGTTGATATAATTATATTAAAATATAGCCACTGCATTAGAAATAAGGGCACACAAAGGCATGGTACGACTTTTGAAAATCCTCAGCTCCCCAAAAAGAAAAGAAACAGATTCCGATGTGTCTCCTAATCCTTTCCCACCCTGCCCCAGACAGCAGACGTAGTCCCAGGAAAAAGAGTGTCCGTGGCATCCCGAGAATGGAGAGAAGCTACCAAGAAGTGCAGAGCCTTCTGGAGAGAAGTTAAGACAAAAACTATTGAGAATAGAACTGTCACCCATCAGTGTCGGATCCCAGTGGAGGCAGAAGGGCCACTGAGGACTCACTATTTTCCAAGTGTCGGTGCTGAACTAAAGGAGGGATTTCCTTACAGAGACGGAATCAATACCAAGTTGCTGGAGGAGTGAGACCTGGGAGGTTAGTTAGAAATCTCATAGAAGGAAGGTTGCATCTAGGACTCCCATAGATGGGTAGGTTCCCATCTGAGGACCACCCTCCACCTGCCCCTGGTCTACTCGTGTGGGACAAAGAAGTATCAACACAAACCCACAGGGACGCAATGGTCCGTCTCCCAGAAGGTAAAACAAACAGGCTTCAGGTAAGCCGGGGTCCAGGAAAGTCATCCCACACTACATGAGAACAAAATTGTCAGAGAGACCTGCCCTTTCAGGAAGACCAAGATGCGAAAGAAATGGTCTGGCACCTGCACAAATTTATCAGCAAAGAGGAAGAAGGAGGAGAAAGAGAAAGAAGTTGGCAACATGAGAAAAGAAATAAAATAGAAACACTTATAAAAACCAACTGGAAGAAAGAATAACCTGCACAAGGAAACTTTCTGTGAATTAGTTAAAGGCTTAATTAGGTAGAACCGTTTCCACAGGACAAGAGCCCGAGATGAGATGATTAAAAAATTATAAAGCAATAATGAAGATTTCCGAGCTCCGGAGAAAAATTGAGGCAGAAGCGCCACAATTACCAACTAGAATATTCATTAGAAGCACAAGGAACAGAAGAGATATGAATGGAAATGAAGCTGTGGACGCGGGAGGTTGTCGGGCTCTATCTGGAGAGAACGAAAAGGCACAGTTAGGTGGGGGATTCAGAGACTGGGGAGAAGACATAACCATCCCTGGAACAGACAAAGGCAAATCTTCCCCTGAAGTGCAGAACTGGCTCATCCAACAGAAATAAACACAGGCTACAGCGTGTTGACCCAGAATGACTGACGGCAGGACGCACCCTGGTGGCCTCGTTGCCCGCCGGGATGAGAGAGAACCTTCAGGCATCTCGGGGGAAGAGCATTAGCTCCAAGGAGAGGGCGAGGCTGCTCTGTCCTTCTCAAGGCACTTCAGGCAAAGGGCAGTGCGTGCACGTCCACAAGTTCTTGGCAGGAAAAGTAAAACTTCCCTAAACGGTGAAGCCTGCGGCAGATGTTCTAAAATACACATTGGCCCCTGCATCCTGCTTGGAGAACTACTTTGTGCTGAAGTCTCTCGAGCAAGCGGTGGTAGCTGAAGACCCCATAAGGGATGGATGAGCTGAGAGACCGCAGCTCAGGCTCTGGGCTCTCCCCCTCTGCAGGGCTGGGCACGTCCCTGGACCCCTCATGTGCTCGCAAGAGTCTCGTGAGGGTCGGGACGGGGTGCGCACACGTTGGGTGTACTTAGGTCATGACAACATCACAAGACATGAGAGGGACACGGGTGGGGGTTGGTGGGAAACAGGACGCCATCAGTTTAAAGCCAGATTTCTTTACATAGGAAGATAAATAGATGAAAAAATATTTTGTGTACTCAAGATGAATGAAATCCTACGTGACCCAAAGTTCAGGAAGTTATGAGCCGCTCTGGGGGAAGCATTTGGTTGCGTGATCCAGCCAATTGCCTGCTGGGCCACAAGCAAATGACAAGAACAAGTCGATGGAGGAAGACTTGGTAAAAAGCCCAGTTGCGTTGGTTGTGCACTGATTAAAGCACGTTTAAGTGTAGAGTGAAGATGAAACAACCTCGGCAATGACGGACCTTAAAAAAGTAATGCAAGTAAAAGTAATATAACTACATAAACCGGGGGAGGCGCTGGGAGCGAGGGGAGGGGTGTGTGTGCTGAGTTCCTCCTCATTCACGGCAGACCAGGTGCGAGGGGAGGGGGTGTGTGTGCTGAGTTCCTCCTCATTCACGGCAGATCAGGTCAGCAGGGAGCATCTGAAACCCAGATACACACTCACACACTCACGCACACGCAAATATAAAATCTCTCAAGTCTGTCATTGTTTCATGTGTTTTTTTTCTAAGAAAGATGTTTAGAAACTAACATTTCTGGGGTTAGTTCCATAGATCAGCAATTGCCTCTGTTTTCACTTTGAATTATTTTTTCATGTTAAATATAATTAAAATTAAATTACCTAATTTAAAAAATATGTATAGAATGACCCGCTCCCCCGCTTCCTCCCTCCTGTTTGTCTCCCACCCACCTGCCTCTATCTGCCTGGGGGACATTTCCCTCGTGTGAAGACAGGCTTTTTCCAGTTGATGAGATTTGGGGGAATATTTTGCTTTCCATATTAAAATATGTTTTTCAAGGCACGTACATCACAAAAATAATCAAAGCTCGACCGCACAGACTTCCCTGTTGGCGCGCGCAGTGGTTAAGAATCCGCCTGCCAATGCAAGGGACACGGGTTCAAGCCCCGGTCCGGGAAGATCCCACGTGCTGCGGAGCAACTAAGCCCGTGAGCCACAACTACTGAGCCTGTGCTCTAGAGCCCGCGAGTCACAACTACTGAGCCCGTGAGCCACAACTACTGAAGCCCGTGTGCCTAGAGCTCGTGCTCCGCAACAAGAGAAGCCACTGCAGTGAGAAGCCCGCGCACCGAAACCAAGAGTAGCCCCCGCTCGCCGCAACTAGAGAAAGCCCACATGCAGCAACAAAGACCCAACGCAGCCAATAAAACCCAAAAAACAAATCTCGACCCCGGAGAACAAGCAGATGGTTTTTCATAGCTTCACGGACGCCCCAAATTTGGCCTAGTCTACGTCCCAAGACAAACAGGGCTGCAGGGCGGGGCATGGTCCCTGGAGGCTGCCCAAGGCCCAGCTTCCTGGAGAAACGGCTGCTGCAGGTGGGCCAGTCTGGAGCCTGGAAGGAGGGGATGGGCCTATCTTCTCCCTCCATCAGTTGCCCTGCCAGGTCTTGGCAGGAGTCTGGCCATGGACCACTCAGAGCCGAGACCCTGGGACAGGAGTCTGCGCTGCTCCTGGAGGGAGATGGGCGCCAGTGGGTCCTCTGCACAGCGGACACCAGGGCTCTCTGGAAGCAGCAGGAATGCTCCCGGGCTTGGCCAAGTGTGGTGTGATGGCCCGTTCTGGCGCACAGAATCCCGAAGAGACTGCCTTGGGGGTTAAGGCAGAGGCACCCGAGGCCAGGCTGGCCGCACTGTGGATTTTGTGAAAGTCCGTGAGTGATCTGAGCCGTGATGGGCTGCACTGCTCCCGGCTGCAGCTCCCCTGACGGCCCTGGGGGACCCTGGGGGATGGAGGCATTAGTAGGGCCTGCAGCTCCTCCAGCTCTGGGGGTCCCTGACTTTGGACTGTCTTTCCTGAAAGTAACTGTCTGGCCCGTGTGTGTGTGTGTGTGTGTGTGTGAGTGTGTGCACGTGTCTGTCTACACTCTTGTGTTTGTGTGTATTTGACACTGGGCTGTGTGTATCTGGAGTTTATTGAAACTCTGGCTTTTACTGAGTCACGCTAACTGACCGTTCTCTCTCTCTTCACACACACCTGCTCCAGTCTCAGCTTTACCTCCGTCTGACTTGTCAATCTACCATTTACCAATCAAGGCTAGAAAGGCCTCGGTGACCAGCCGGCTGTGAGGTGGTGACTTTGCTGGCTGTTTCTTCCTGCAGGAACTGATGGTTGTGTGATGTTGCTTGGATCTGCTATGATTTCATCTTGTGTCTGTCTCCTGTTCTCTAAGGATGGGGGCGTGGGGTCTGCACCCCTCTCCTCCCAGCACTGATGCCACAGCCTTCTTGCCCACGTGCATAGGGGGTGGTTGGAGCCCTCCTCATGGGACGTGCTGGAGCATGGTGGATGGGAAGAGGGAACAGTTCTAACACCTCCAGAGGAAGACACTGCTTTACAAATGGGTCCAACAATATTAAGATTAGAATCATGAGAAAAACAAAGTTATAAATCACAAAATAAGATAATAAAATGCAATCAATATTGAAATAGTGGCAGTGAATGGGCACTTCTGATGCAGTCTGTGTTTTAAGATACAGGGGGAAAATGCCCTCATAAAATTCTAATAAATCACTTTGGTTTAATCACTAGAATATAAGTGAAATTTATAGTGTCATCTGTGAGGCATTCTTAGTTCTTCATCTCCGACAGTTCAGGAAAAAATGGCATTCTTTCAAGCTTGTTTAATTAACTTATTTTAAAATTAATAGTTTATTAATTTTCTATTTTTAAACATTTCCTTAAAGCATTAATCTACTTTCTCTATTTCTTTTCTCCTAACTTCAAGGGTGATTTTTTGTCTCTATTTTCTTTCATGGACTCAGATAAAGTCTTTTTTCTGGAAGGATCTGCAGATGGCCCTCTCCCCCTTTGCCGAGGTCATTCCTGGCATCAGGACTGGAAGGCCTGGCCACTCAGGTCTCCGTTCTAAACCATCAGTGGTGAGAAGAACTGACCTCTGTCTGTCTCTCTGCACCTGGGCTTGTGGGCCCCCAGTGGCTGAGTCCTCCCAGCCTTTTGAGGGAGATGCTGCTAGGAGGCCATTTTATAGACAGTAAGAGGGGGTCCGAAGACAGGAGCTTCCTTAGTGATTGGAAGCCAGCCCCAAACCCAGCAGGTCCAACTTCAAACCTGGAGCCACCAGGAGTTTCTACGTCACCAGGCACAAAGAGCCCACTTTACAGAGATGGAAGCAGGAACTCAGACAACCACCATGGCTATTTTCTAGAAGCCACTGGAGAAATAAGTGTCATGCAAAGGTCATCAGAACACGACCTGGACTCTCACTGCAGTTAAATTAAACCCAAAGTGTGAGCCTGGCGTGGTCCAGCCCCACTGCCTCCCCGGCTGAAGGGCCTGGGCGACTATGAAGGGACACTTCCTGCTCCCCGAGCCCCCCAGGGTTCTCCGACTCATCCCAGGCCACTTGGCTTGTTCTGGCCAACAGGCTATGAGGGGTAGAGGATGAGGTCCTTTCTGGGCCGGAGTGTTTCAGAGCTGCTTTGCAGAGAAGCGATGGGGAGACCTTGTCTTAGGCTGGGAATGCGGGGCCCAGGTGTGCAGGCAGGAGCCTGGGAGGACTGAGCCTGTGAAAGTGTGGGAGGCGGCACGTGAACCCCTAACCTGTGGCTCAGCAGGGGCAGGCCACGGCGGCAGTCACAGACAAAGCCAGGGTCTCCGCAGGGCAAGTGTCCTCTAGCTCCCTCCATCCTGCTGTGAAATCGAACCCATGAGCTTCGGTACCGGTGCCACGAGGTTACAGCACAAAGCTTCTACGTCATGGTCGAGCAGACAGCTGCCCTGGAGACACTCGTGTGAGCAAGAAATCCCTCTGGTGGCGGACAGACTCAGAGCTGAGTCCGGCGAGGGAGGCCCTCCCCTGGACGGGGCACCTGTGACCTGCGGCTGCACAATAGGAGGTGGCCAAGTGCTGAACCTTGTGTGCTGAGGGACTGGCTGGTTCCTGGGGGAGTCTCCAGACCCTCGGAATTTCCCAGGTGATGGTGGGAGTGTCCTTGTCACTTGTGAGCCTCGTGGATGACACCTGGTTTCAGTGAACAAGGTACTGATGGAGGCCCTGGGACCTTGTCAGGATGGGGGCTGCTCTCCAGGGATACCATCCAGGTGATGAGAAGATTGGAGCTTTAACTCGACCTCCAGGGAGGGTAGGGGAAGGGAGGTGGGGTTCAGGATCAGGCATCTGAGTGAGGGTGGTCTCGCTGGGGTCTGCAGACTGGTGGTAGCGCTGGTGGCTGGCCTCAGAAGTGTGTGCAGAATGTTGGCTGGAGCTGGAACACACAGGTGCCCAGATGCCACCTCCGTGGTCACGTTACGTTATTTAAGGCTCCATCTTTCTGGCAGCCTTGCCCAAGCTTACCTGCTGGCCTGAAGAATCAGGGTGATGTGCTGTGACCCGTGCATGGAGAGGACCACCTGGCTGGGCACTGCAGGGGCCGCTAGGAGCCCAAGGGTGCGCCCCGCCCACACCCAGCAAAGCCCCTGAAGGTCTTGGTCCCCCAACCGCAGGAAATGAATTCTACCCACAAGGCAGGTGACCTTGGAGGCAGACTCTTCTCCATTTGAGCTGTTGGATGAGACCATGGTCTGGACAACCCTGGACAGAAGCCTTGTGAGCCTTGAAATGGAGACCCCGTCTCGGCTGTGCCCAGACTCCTGACCTATAGGATCTGTGAGTGTGAGTGTGTGTGTGCGTGCGTGTGCGTGTGTGTGTGTGTGGCTTCAAGCTACTAAGTTTGTGGTGATTTTTTTGCAGCAGAAGATAGCTGATACGACACTTGAGGGTATCAGCCACCGAGGCTCTGGGTAGATCTGTGTCTAGAACTGGCAGATCCCATCCTGATGAACAGAACGACATGACCCTATTCTGCCTGGACTCAGGTCTCAGTTCCACCATTTTCTGGCTGTGTGATCGTGAGCTACTTCCTCACCCTCTCTGGGCTGCAGTGTCGTCATCCGTGCAATGGGGTGTATTAGTCAGGGGAACACCAGCTGCTGTGGCAGACAGACCCCCACACCCAGGGGCAGAGCTCAGTAGAGGAGAATTTCCTGTTTATGAGAAGTCCAGAGTTGATGCTTCTGACCGTGGGCTTGTCTGTTCCAAGGGGACAGAGACAAGCCCATGCTGCCGGGAGGCTCCGCCGCACGCAGCACGTGGTCTCCAGGATGAAGGCTTTGTAGCAGGAGGCGGCACGGGAGGTTTGGGTGGCCCAGCGCCTCTGCCCACACCCCATCGTCAGGCCAGCTACCCAACCTCACCGTCCCCAAGGCTGGAGCTCAGGGCGTCCACTGTGAACTCAGCTCACGGAGCAGCTGCAGGCGCTGGAAGCGGAGGCATCTTCCTCCCAGGGTTGTGGCGAGGATCCTGTAGCCTGGAATATGGGAAGCCCCAGGATCAGCTGTCTTCTTCTCCCCGCCCCTCCACCCGGCGTCTCCAGACATGTGTGCCCTCTGGGCCTGGGGAGCCCGCCTGAAGCCCATGCCACCCGGTGGCAGAGTCAGCAGGGGCCCCGGTGAATTGATAAACTCACTCTAACATGCGTGCGGGAGAACAAAGACCTAAAAATAGTGAGACAGTTTGGAAAAGAAGAGGAAAGAGTGGGAGGGTTGTCCCACAAGATCGCATGGCCAGGCTCAATTAATCACCGCAAAGAGCAGGGCAGCGTTTCCAAGGTTCCTGGAGACGCCCCACGGGGTCGGCCAGGTGTCATGAACTCACTTTTCCCCTGCACCTGAGGATGGGCCATTCCCGAGGGGATGAACGGTCATTGGAACCGAGTTCTGTCATGTTCTGTGAGAGACTCGGCTAGGGAGGGGAGCGATGGACGTGTCACTTCTGAACTAATTTTTACAAACAGAATCAGGCCCAGAATGCAGTGAGGGAAGGGATCCTTGTGGGTCCCTAGCGTGGGAAACCGGCTCTTTTCAGGAGAGCAGAACAAAGCCCGGCCCCTTCTTAGACCTGAGACAGATGGACGTCAGTGACAGGTGTGATTCTAAAGCCAACAAGAAGGTCATGTACGTGGATGGTTGGGGGGGGAGGGGGCTGGGCCTGGTGAGGGATTTCTTGAATTTATTTTCCCAAAATGTACGCATCAGTGGAGAATGTGAGAAATCATTGACTCATGTGAACTGACTCAAATACAACAAAATTAAGGGTTTCTATTTAGGAAAGGGTAGCATAGACCAAGCTAACAGACAGACAAGCAGGAGAAGCTTCTGAAAAGTCTAAAAATGACCAGGGCGCTTCCCTGCTGGCGCAGTGGTGGGGAGTCCGCCTGCCGATGCAGGGGACGCGGGTTCGTGCCCCGGTCCGGGAGGATCCCACATGCCGCGGAGCGACTGGGCCCGTGAGCCATGGCCTCTGAGCCTGCGCGTCCGGAGCCTGTGCTCCGCAACGGGAGAGGCCACAACAGTGAGAGGCCCGCGTACCGCAAAAAAAAAGAAAGAAAGAAAGAAAGAAAAAAGAATGACCAGGGATTATATCTCACTTACACTAGAAACTTCTGCAGATTAACAGGAAAAATGATAGAAAACCCAACGGGAAGTGATCAAAAAATGACGAGGACCCAGTTCACAGGCAGGAGGCCGGGTGGCTGCAGGGGGACGCCGGGAGGCTCGTCTCTCCACTGTCAGAGGACCGGTGGCACCGGGTGCCACTGGGGCCGCCGATGGCTGGACAGCAGCACATGGAGGCAAGAACGGGGAGGCTGGGCCCCGGCTCAGCTGCCCCACTGCCCCCTGCCCCGGGCACCTGGGGGAAGCCACCCCGCTCAGCATCCCCTCGCTCCGGCCCGCAGAAGGCTCGCGCAGGACCACAGCGAACGCTGCTGGTGCTCAGAGTGGATTGGACACTCCCTGGTCTGTCCCCGGGGAGCAGGGGGCCATGCAGGAACCCAGTGCATCCATGAGAAGTGGCCACAGACGTGGAGGCCCAGAGGCATCGCCCTGGACAAGAGGAGAAAGAAGTAGAAACCACCACGTGTACGGACCCAGCCGTCCAGGAAACTGCACTTGGCACCTCCCATGTCCTGGACACCTATGCTCGGGGGGTGAAAAATAACATGCGAGGGTCTCCCCAGGATGGCCCCTGGAGACCTGGCCACAAGACGAACGAAGAGGAGCTGGAATCAGAGAAAACACAGTAGATGCAAAAGGGAAGGAGGACAGACGGCGGGGGGGGTGGGTGCTGCACAGACACAGACACGCCTCCCGTGAAGGGGGTGCGCCCGGGACACAGGGTGTGGGGCTGCTTCCACGCTCGTCCCTCGTCCAGGCTCAGCCTTCTCAGGAAACACACCTGCCCAGCCTGCTGGACCTACAGGGGTCCCGGTCCCTTCTCACCAGGCAGGATGCTCTCCCTCTTGGTTGGCAGCAGGCCTGCTTCTCCCGTCTCTTCCCAGCTGACTGGACCGTCCACCCCAAGGACGGGGGAGGTGAGCCTCGGCTGCCCCCACTCCCCTCCTTAGGCTGCTATGGGGCATGGCCGACTTTCAGAGGCCTGGAACGAAGGGATGAGTGGGCTGGCAGGTGTGGGCCCGGCTGCTGGGGCGGGGGGCGGGGTCCCCGCTGGGCCGAGGTGGGAGGGTCCGGGGGCAGGCGGGACGCTTAGCCCAGGCTGTTTGCGCCCCGAGGTTGGATGGGACTTGGAGGCAGTCTGAACTGGGCTTGTGGTTCTCTGGGGCCCCTTCTCCTGGCGCAGACCCCCTCCCTTGACATTCCTGGGGCTCAGAAGAGCTGCTCGCAGGGCCGGCTTGCAGACCCCCCAGGATCCCTGCTCCTCTGTGTCAAGGACATTAAAGGTGCTCCTTCCGTGTCTTTCCCCAGAGATGGGAGGTGGTCGGGACAGTGCACCCGGTCCCTTTGTCACCTTAGTGGGAGGGCGCTGGTCCGTCAGAAGGTGTGAGGCCCGAGCTGGGAGAGCCGAGTCCCACCGTGAATCTGACACCACAGGCCCTGCTTCGCCAGTGACACTCCAGATCCATGCCGTCCAAGGGGAACTGGGTACCAGCCAACTGTATAATTTAAAATTTTCTGCTGGTCACACTCAACGAGGAAAAACAGGTGAAATATTTATATTTTAATCATCTCTTTCATTTAATCCAATTATCCAGTTATTATCATTTCAACTCCAATTATCCAATTATTATCATTTCAACTTGTATCCAATTTAAAAACTGATGCACGAGCTAGTCCAGCTTTCCTGCAGTGTCTTTGAAATCCAGGCTGCATTTCACACTTGGAGCTGCACGCGCCTCTATTTGGACTGTCCTGGGCTCTGCGGCTGTAGCCCCACGTGCTGCTCCCCCTGCAGAGGTGTGGGCTCAGGGGCCCTGGCCGGGATGCTCTGGGGGTCTCCAGAGAGAGCGGAGCCAGCCAGCAGCCCCGGCAGCCAGCCCCCCTCCAGTTGCCAGCACTGGGCTCTGTTTCTGAGCTTAGGGGTAATTGTCCCCGGAAGACACCTGTGAGGTGTGGGTGCCCCATTAGGAAGCAGGTGGGTTTGTCCTGACACCCAGGAGACCAGCCCCACCCCTAAGAAGCCCCGTGCAGGACAGAGAAAGCAGAGCTGGGGTGTGTGGGCTGTCCTGGAAAGGAGGGAAGACTTGCTGAGAACCAATTCACATAAAACATCAACTGCGTTTCATTCCGCTGACATCAAAGCCAGGGATTCCCTTGCATTAAGGAAAGGCTTAATTAAACATTAGAAGACATTAATGTGTTAATTCACCTGATTCCAGACTACACCCACTGTGTGCCCCACATGGGGTATGCAGACCCAGATGAGACAGGTGCCTGCCTGCCCTTGGGAAGGTCACGTTCTAGTCGGGCTGTGTGTGCAGGGGAATAATTAAAGACTATGTGAGGTGGGAGTTGAGGATGAAGTAGGAGTTTACAAAAGGAATTTTGGGGGATAAGTCTTTCCAGGAAGCAGGATCAACCTGCGACTTCAAGGGCATTGAAAGGACAGAGCATTTTGGATAAGTTGACATGGAGCACACCTGGGGGGGGGGGCGTGCAGGAAGGGCTGGAGGGAGAAGGCGGGGCCCAGGGCTGCAGACCCCGCCCCCGGGGCGTGCCAGACACGCGGGCTGCGGCGGGACGCTGGCGCGTGCCCCGCGCTGAGCTTCCCGGAAGCGCGCAGGAGGCAGCTGTGCACGTTTCATGCTCTTGGCACCGGAACGACGGAGAAAGCTCTTCTGCCTCAGCCAGGCTCATCAAAATGCAGATTCCCCTGCGACCTCTTTATTGCTTTTACGCACCTGTTGTCTAAAAATAATCTCAGCCCTCCGCTCCCTGCGCGCCGATGGCCTCGGGTTTGTCTGTTCGGGAATCGGCGCCCATCCAAGTGTCCGAGCGCCGGCGCGTGAAGATGTGTCGCCCCGCCAGGGTCCTCGGGTTGTCAGAGTCCCAGTTCTGCGTCTCACGTGTCACAGAAGCAAATGGAGCTTCCTCTTGCTCCAGGCTTGGTTCCGCAGGCATCCGGGGGCCCAGTGTCGCCTCACAAGTGCCGGGGTCAGGGGCCTCGGGACCTCTGGGCCTGGCTCAGCCCCAGCCTGACGTGAATTAGCAACAGGGCCGGAGGGGAGCCCGGCGGCTTTCCGCCCACAGCTGAGGAGGGGGAGCAGGTGCCGCCTCCCGAGTGGTCCTTCCTGGAAGGTTCCAGAGACGGATGGGCCTCTGCTCAGGGCACGTGGTCTGTGCCATCGCCGGCACGTCCCTCGGCCCGTGGAAGTGGATAGCGGGCGGAGGGTGGGGGAAGGTCACCAGTGGCTCCTCCTGGAAATCAGACCTTCTCTCTTGGTTCCAAACCAAATAAGGCCGAGGAGAGAGCAAATACATACAGTAAGTCCCCTACGTACGAACCTTCAAGTTGCAAACTTCCAAAGATGCAAACGTGCTTACCTTCAGCGTCAGGCGTGAGTGACATTGCAGCTCGCCCTCCGTCTCCCATGGCTGTCGATCCTTCAGCTCTACCATCTCCCACCTCCTCTCCCTCCTCCAGGCAGTAACTCTTCTTGCAATGCCAGCCCCTGGATGCCACCTGCTGTACTGGACTGCTGTACTTTTCAAGGGACTGCATGGTAAGATTAAAAATGTGTTCGTTTGCTTTTTATGTATTGTTTGTGTGAAAGTATTACAGACCTATGACGGTACAGCAGCCTACAGCCCGCTGTGTCAGCTGGGTACCTGGGCCACCGCTGTTGGACTTACGAACACACTGGACTTAGGAAGGCTCTCTCAGCACGGAACTCGTTTGTACGCAGGGGACTCACTGTGTCGTTTTTGGAAACACTCTGTGCTGACTGCTTTTAGGTGTCGCCTTGCCTGGACGAAGAGGATGCCCAGATAGCTGATAAACAGGACCCTGGGTGTGTCTGTACGGGTGTAGACTGAGTAAACAGATTGCTGTCCCCAGCGTAGGGGGCCTTATCCATCAGCTGAGGGCCTGCCTAGAAGGAAAGGAGGGGGCAGGAAGGATCCCTCTTCTGAGAGGCCGCTGCTCTGCTTCCCAGACATCTATTCCTTCCTTCCTTCCATAGGGAGTTGTGGTTTTACATAGAATGGCCATGCACTCCTCTAAAGGGCTACATTCCCAGCCTACTTTGCAGTTAGGCACAGCCAGGGGACTGGGTTCTGGCCAATGAGGTGGCAGCAGAAATGTAGTATGGGATTCTGGAAAGTCCCTTTCTTCCAGGAAAGCAGATATGATGGTTGGAGCACCAGCAGCCGTATTGGTCCTTGAGGCAAATATGGTAAGGATCCAAAGGCAGGAAGACCAAGGCGCCTGAGGCGTTGATGATTCCACATCCACCAGACCTGCCCAGGGCCACCTATTCATGTTCATGAGAGGGAAATAACCTTCCATATTGTATAAGCCCCCGTTCCTTTTTTCCTTCTCCTTTCCTGGCACATAGGATCAACCTTAAACCTAAATAGTACAGTCACTTTGTAACTTTTCATTCTCATCAGTTACATTTCTTGCCCATGCTCCTGGGAAAGGCTCTGCACTGTTTCCTTGTGGTCCTTTGCTTTCTTCTGGGCTCACCCTCTCAGGAAACCCTTCTTTCTTTCTCCATCTCACCAGGCTCAGTTCAATCCTACCCCACCCCACCCCCACCCCCAGTAACCCCCCTACCTGAAAGCAATGCTGCATTCCTTTGTGCTTCTCAAGGCCACGTCCGTGGGCATCGTACACTGCTGCTCCCACCCGGCCAAGTTTCTGCCCTGTTTGTCCCCCATTCTCTCATTCATTCAAACAAATGTGGTCCTTCCGGGGCTGGAGAGATGCCATCAACCATAACACCACTGTCATTTGTACCACTAACCTCACAGGGCTTGAAGCTCCTTGAGGAGACAGGGAAAGCCTGTGCCTGGGGGTACCCCCGCCCCAGGGGTAGCTAGGAATGAAAAGGGTCAGACACACCTTGGGCCTGATGCTGGGTCGGGGAGAAAGGTCAGGGCTAAGGGCCTGCGAAGGGGCCGGGACTCCCCTGAAGGTCGTCTCCTCGGCGCACCGTCCAGCCACGGGCTACACGTGCCTCTCAGTCCGGTTGCCAGTGCGTTTTGAGTGACCTTCCAGAAACCAATCGGCTGCCATAATGGAAATGCCCCTCTGTTGGAAGTCATTTCCCTGCAGGTTGCATATAACATTGAATGTGTGTTTGAGATGGAAGAACAGGGTGTTGTTTATCTGCTTCTAATATCCGAGAGGGGTCAACTGCTACCACCGGCTCCATAATTTCAGGCAAAATTTCCATTACAGGACCATGCCCCTTGGATAACGGGGCCAGGGCACACTTACGTCACACGAGTGTCTGGACTTCCTTCCCGGTAGCAGGAGGGAGTCAGTAGCCCCAGGGCCCCGGCTTCTTGCTGCCGCAAATTAAACCGTTCCCATGGCCAGGAACTGGCATTTTCTTTGGTCCGGACGTGGCCTTTTATTTGTAAACGAGCGTCTCCACCTGGGTCCTCAGCGCACCCATGTCCCAGAGCTGACCCCGGACTGCAGCTGCGAGCTGGCGCCCCATCTGTCCATGTCTCTCCACAGACTCAGCGTCAGTTTGAGGGTAAGTGAGAGCGGGATCGGGGGTTCAGAAGTTTGAGCCCTGCTCTGGGGCCCAGGGAGCAGATTCCCGCACCCACTCTTCATTTAGTCACTTGACAAACAATCGTCCGGCCTCCACAGTGCCCGACTCCTACCTTCCGGATGGCGACCTTCCCCGCTCCGGAGGAAAGGGCTCTGCTCCCGTCCCTGTGACCTCCATGCTCTCATCCAAACATCCAGCTTCCTGTCCTCTTGGTGCCCTTGTCCCCGTCTGGCTTCCACGAGGCGGCTGCCCTCCTGTCCCCCGTCTCCTTCCCCTCCTGAATCTCACCTGGGGGGTTCCCTGGGGAGGCTCTGGGCGTCACACCCACCCTCCTCCACTGGACACCGGGTGGCCTCCTCCCCCATGGTCCTCAGTCCGGGGCTCCGGCCGGGTGGCCTTTCAGATCCAGGTGGCCTTGCGACTTCTCCCGAGCTGTCCAATGGGCGCTCACCCTGGCCCTTGCCCCCTAACCTTCCACCTCCCGTGGGATTTAGAAGCGCCCACCCAGGCCCAGTGACCTCAGCCCCTCTTGTTAGAATTGACACAGCGCACGTCTACACGTGCTGAAAACCCCACGGACGACGCTGTGGTTTTTCTTTCAACCCTTGTACCTACTTTGTAAACAGTTTCCTGCGTTTCCTAGATAGTCACCCCCGCCGCCTGCCCACGTCCATTCTCGTGTCTCAGATCTCCTGTGGGAATCAAGTCCCTTCCATCTGAAGAAGTTCCTTTAGCTTTTCTTTTAGAGCACGTGCCAGCAGTGTTTTTATTTCCCTTTCAACTGAGAATGCCCTTGTTTCATCTCCAATCCAGAGAGAGAAAGAGAGATTGGATTCCTGCTCCTGGGATGAGAGCTCCTCTGATCAGTGAGAATTTCCACCCCCTGCTCCCGAGGTCTGCCTCCCAAGGGCACGGAGGGGCCCCCTGTGCCACCACAGAGGTCCCACGCGGGGTGGGGGTCTGGGGAAGGGAACGGAAGGGAGAAAACAGGGAAGAGGTAGTTCGTCTGCCCTGCTCTCCTCGGGCAGGAAGGGGAGGGTTTGTCTTGGCCACACATTTTCCTATCCGGGGCTCACATCTGTACTGGGCGGCCTTGGAGTCCAGACCGGGTGATGTGGAGGGAAAAGGAATGAGAGCCTCACTGCCGAATGGTGGCCTTCACATCTGGGTCTCTTTCCCGATGCACCTGTGACTACGTGCGTTCCTGAGTCACCAGGCAGCTTCCCCTGTCTCTCTCCATTCAGCTGGGTGACGGGGTAGAGCGTGCTGGCTTCAGACCCCCCACACCAGGACATCCCAAATGCTTAGTTCGGATGCCCTCAAATCCACCATTTCCCCCTTCCTGTGACTTATGCTCCCAGAACCTTTAAAGGAAGCAGATTTTCCCATCCCTACATCACACACATTGGTCTGTATCTTCTTCTATCAGCTTTCCAGCCTCACCTCATGTGCTCCAACGTTCCTCTCCCTGGATTTAACCCTCACGCAGGAAAGTGGGAGTTAGCGTCGCTCTCCTCCAAGGCGGGAGCTGTTCTCCCACCCCCACGTGCTCTGAGTGACCCCCCCGTTTTGCTGGATCCATCCTTGTGGTTCAATCATTCTCAAGCTCCTTACGATTCCACCGGGAGGTTAGAGCACATCTTAGGACCATCGGGCACGTGGTGGGCGTTTGGGGGTTTTCCTGTTTCTGGTGACTGTGGACATCCTTACACGTGTGAATACTCACATTTCTGCTGAGTAGATCTCTAGGTGTGGAATCTTGAGTCGCCGCGTGGCCCTAATTTAGCCTCAGTGGCTTAACCTTTGTTTAACGTCTTTGTCCCAGTTTGTAATCTCATCAGCCCTGTAGGAAAGGTCTGTTTGCTACTCGGACTCACTCAGCCTTTTCTCTGGTCCTCGTTCAGCACCTGCTGGATGTGTCCTGTGATTGAGAACTTTCCACGTGGTCGTCAGCCATTAAGCCCCACTTCTGCCTCATGCCAGGTGCCTATGCACGTCCAGAGCTGGCCGAGCCGTCCTCTCTTCCTGGCCTCAGCTGCCCACTCCTCTCTCCACCTCTGTGCCTTTGTTACTTTATTTACCTGACTGTATCATACGTCATAACACCTGTCAGGTGAGTTGCCAGTGCTGGCCGCTCTTTTATTAGGATTGACTCAGCGGTCTGTGCAGATTTCATGTACATTTTGGAATGATTTTGTTGAATTTCATCCCCAGTTAACCCACGTGACATTTTGAACAGGACCCTGTGGAATGTCTTTTATACCCTTTAATAAAATTTTTAAAAATCTTCAGAAAGATCTTGTGTGTTCTCTGTTGGACGAACAAAGTCTTTGTTAGACTAGTTTACCTAAAGTGTATGGTTGTTGTTTTGGTAAATTAGACTTCTGTTTTGGATCAACATTTTAGTTGGGTGTTGCTGGCACTGAGGTCCACAGCTGAGTGATGCTAAGTTGACCTTGCATCTGAGAAACAAACCTGCCAAATCTTTTGAACAGTTTTATGATTTCACGTCTGTTTCTGCTGGGATTTCTGTGTGTGTGCTAGTCATCTCTCGATAGTGATGACTTTATTTCACACACGTGCATGTCCATGGCCAGAGTCTCTGATGCCACAAGTTGTGGTGATGTTAATGAGCAAATTTCATCTTTAGTCTGATTTTACTGGAAATCCATTTAAAATTTCTTTTAAGTATGGTATGCACTGTAGGTTTTTATTATATAGTCTTAATCAAGAGAATTCCCTTTAGTTACTAATATTCTGAAAGTTTTTTAAAAACCTAAACAGTGCTTTGGGTTTTGTTTTGTTTTGTTTTACTCTAAACATTTTTCCTGGTAGTCATGTACATTTTGTCTTTCAGTCCATTGGATTGGGGAATCTCACGGTTGGATTTTCTAGTCTTGAAACACGATCACATTCAAGGAAAAATCGTACTTAATCATACTGGATAAATTTTTCCAACACGCATGTGAGTTTGAGTAACAATTTGTTTAGGACTTTTGCATCTATGGTCAAAAATAAAACAGGCCTAAAATTTTATTAGGTCACAACGCAATTGTCCAATTTTGGAATCAAGTTTATACTAAGCACCAAAGTTAGCTCATCAGCTTATTTTCCTGGAAAGGAGGAAGATGACCTTGACTGTGAAGTTAACACTGACTGACACTCCAGGCCTGGAGCTTCCCATTGGGGGAAATTTAATGGTCCCCGTCCTAGTCAAGGCTTCCTTCTTCCCTGGTTAAAGTTTTATGAATACACATATACCATGTACCTGCATTCACCAATGACTGCGTTAGTACTGTCTCTGTTGTAACTAACTCTGCTGTAGTTACTGTTTTTATTATTAATATGGCTTTAAAGGCCAATGATATTTTTTACCTTAAATGCTCCAGCCATATCACTGAAGGAGGACCTTTGTCATCACCACGATCCTATCACACCACAGGTAGTCCACAGTCAGCTTGCACTGACCTGCAGCCTCTGACTTACAGAGCCTGGCAAGGGACTCAGACTTACCGGTGACTGACCACTGGACGACAGAGCTAAAAATCGTGTGTCACGAGGGGTGCGATCAGGCTTCCTAGGGCCAGTTCCCTGAACACACACCTGCACACAGGTACATGCACTCACCCGCACACACACACACACACACACACACACACACACACATACACAGGTTCACATACACCTGAACACAGGCACATACACTCACCTATACACAGGTTCATACACACCTGAAAACAGGTACACACACCTGTACACAGATACACACACACCCCTGCACACAGATTCACACACTCACTTGCACACATATTCACACACACACACACCTGCACAAGGCATCTCCCTTACAGACACACACACACACACACACACACACACACACACTAATGTCCTGTGTCCACAGAAGCTGTCCAGGGAGACATGGGAATAGGCCTGGGCCCCTTGTGTCCCTCAGAGAGCCCCTGACCCCCTGACGCAGAGTGTCCCCGGCCCTACCTTGCAGGTCTCTCTGGCTCTGCACTACTCCCAACCCTCCCTCTGTGGAAGGGGTAGGAGGTTGCAGAATTGTAAATAGCCCATCATTTATTGTTCCTTTTTCCTGTCGCGACCCTTCATCCCAGCTGGGCTGCTCCAAGCACCTGCTGAGAGGTGACACTTCAGCTCCCTCCCCCCGGGGACCCCGCCCACCAGGAGCATTGCTGAGGAGCCGGCTGTGCTGCCTGTCACCTGCCTCCCCCCAACCCCAAGCAAGCCGGGCTGGGGGTGACATGACCCCAGAGAGGGGCCTCTGCCCTCCTGTCCCCACTCCTCTTCATCCACCAGCTGTCACGAGGGAAGGGCGGGCGGAGGAGATGCTCAGCTCAGACCCACTTCCCGAGATCCAGCCTTGGGACCCTAGAGCTGCTTTGCTTGTTTTCAACATTTCATTTGAAAATAACTCAGCATTTAATTATGTCAGATTAAAGATACACACTTTGCGAATTTGTGGCGTCGTTATCAATGCTACAGAAACCACACTCAGAATCGAACCCGCGTTGGCATCCTCCGCCTGCGGATTTACATACAGACACTGAGAGATTATTTGAACAGCTCAGCCTGGAAATGGAGCTGGTGGTCTTGGGCACCAGCTGGCGTGGCTGGGTGTGTGTGCCAGGAGCCCAGCATGTGTCCCCTCCTCGCTCCCTGGCAGGGTCCCCACTGCGGCACCTCCCCTGATGGTACCTGTGACTCATTCTCGCTGCCTCCCGGGGCGGAGAGGGACTCGGGGGTGGGGGCTCCACGCGCCTTCCTTGCCAGTCCCCCCTCTCCTCCCCTCCATCCTCTTGTTCTAAATTCAGATTTTATTGTTTAGAGCAGTTTTAGGTTCAGGGCAAAATTGAGTGGAAAGTTCAGATTGCTTGTGTCCCCCTCCCTGCTGTCAACCCCCCTCCAGATGGGACAGTTTTCACAACCGGAGATCCTGCATCGACACTTCCTCATCGCCCAGAGCTCGTGGTTTTCATCGAGGTTCACTCTTGGTGTTGTCGTTCTGCGGGTTTGGACAAACACATAATGACACGTGTCCGCCGCTAAAATATCCTACAGGGTAGTTTCACTGCCCTAAACGCTCCCCTTACTCTTCGGTGCTGGTCCAGGAGTGAGCTGGGGGTCCTGGGAGGAGAGGGAGGTCCTCTTTTCTCTGAATCCTCCTCACACCTACCAGGCCCTGGGCCCTCGCCCTCTGTGTTGAGAACGCTGGTCCCACGTCCAGGCACGGGTGGGTTTGGGTCCAGCCCCGCCATCTCCTGTTGCACAAGCTCAAGCCAGCAGCTGACCGACTCTGAGTTCGGGGTCTTCATCTGGAAAGTGGGGCAGGGATGGGAGCTGTGGTCCGGATGAGGGGAGATGGGATGGAGCGACTCCTGTGGGAGGGTCCAGGCCCAGGGCCAGGAACACAGCACCTGCTCAGTGCTGTTCACCGAATCTCCCTAACCCTCCCCAAACCGACCGCTGAGTCACGTGCTGCTTCAGTAAACCATTGCTTTTATAAGTTCCTAAAAGGTAAGGTTTTATAAGGTATTGTAAGGGAAGGGATTCTACCTTATGTTTATGGGCAGCCCTCTAGCAAAACGTGTCTGTCATTTATTTCCCATCTTCCGTCATCCACCCGTCCATCCATCCACCACCCAACCATCATCAGTCCGTCCTTCCTTCCATCAGCTCACCACTCACTCCTCAAGTGCTGGCTATACTGAAGAGAAGCCTGCCTGTCTGGGCAGCCCTCGTACAGATCAGAGGAATCTGCCGTGTATGCAAGGCCTTTCCTTCCCCGTCCAGGCACGTGTTCTAATGAGTAAGGGACTCTCCAGCCTCCTCTAAGACCGAGCTAGGACTCTGTTCAGGACGGCGGTGCTCAACAGTGGCTTCTCCTGGGAGGTATGTGAAGGATGCTGACACCCAGGCCACCAGGACATCCTCGTTTAGTTGGTCGCGATGTGGCTGATGTCAGGACTGCCACAGCCCTCAGGGTGTCACATAGCCAGCGGGGACGGCCACTGACTCAGGGAGTACGATGGGGACTTGACCCTGGGAACACCCAGCAGCAGGTCCAGCGGGCACCTGAGTGTCCACTCGGCACAGCAAACTCGGCCCCCAGAAATTTGCTTCTTGTTCACAGCCTGCCTAGATTTAAGGTCCCGTGTTGGGGAAGCACAGAGGGAAGTGAGTCAATAATTGCTGGGTGAACGAATATATAAGATAGACATGCTTTCTACCCGCTTTGCCCTGCCTGAGCCGCGGGGGCTGTTGTCAATGGCACAATCAACGGTGCTGTCAGTCTGCATAAACAGTGCGGTGCCGGACCGACGTGAGCCAGGCCTGCCGGCCGCTAGACTCGGAGGGCCGTGACTCTGGGAAGTGACCCGTGCCGGCCAGCCTGCCAGCCCCGAGGCCTCATTTCCATGTGCCGATCCCATAGGCGAACAGTTTGATTGTATTCGTTGAGGGTAATTTTTCACACTTCACGGTAGCTGCTCAGCTTACCTCCAGATTCCGGTGACTCTGTGAGGAATTTGCACAATAAAACAATGGGAAAACTACAATAACCAGTGAAGTCAAACCAAAAATCTCATTCAATCAAGCTCTCTGAGCAGAGCGGGCTAATGGGCCCTGGTCAGGTTCCCCCCTCCGACACTCCCAACTGCAATTTGCTCCCCGTCGAGGCCGTGGACTGTCAGCGTCTCAACTTTCTTTTACAGACTGCGCCATATTGGATTGGCCTTCCTTCCCGCTCATCTGGGGCCTGGTTTCAATGGCATGCATAGTTCTGAGCCTCGAGGCTGCATGCCCTGCGTCCTGGGGGCTCTGATCCGGGGTAGGGGGCTGCAGACCCGGGACGGAGGCCGTGGGGTGATGCCACAAATCCTGAGTTGTCAGGCTGGCAATGCAGCCGTGGGCATGGCCGTGGGGAGTTTTGAGACAGGAGAAAAGGCTCTGGGGGTCCGGCAGTCTTCTTGGGTGAGGGGTGGCCTCCGTTGGTGGGATGCAGAGAGAAGGAGAGAAAGAAAAGTGCATGTTTTGCTCTCAAAAGCAGAGGCTGAGGGCACACCTGCTTGTAGAGACCCCCACTTGCTGGGTATGGTGGGCTCAATGGCGGCCCCCAAAGATACGCACACGTCCTAACCTTCGAGAACGTTGAATGGGATGTCTTTTGGAAAAAGAGTCTTTGCAAGTGTAATTAAGCACCTCAGGGTGAGATCACCCTGGATTTAGGGTGGGCCCTAAATCCAATGAGATGTGTCTTTGTAAGAGAGGAAAAAGGAAGATTTTGAGTCTCAGACACGTGGATGCCGGGGGCCACGTGAAGACAAGCAGAGACTGGGGTGGTGCAGCCACAAGGTAGGGACCCCTGGAGCCACTAGCAGCCATGAGAGAAGCAAGGAAGGGTCCTCGCCCAGAGCCAGGAGGGAGCACGGCCCTGCTGGCATCTTGATTTCAAACTCCAGACCCCTGACCGTGAGACAGTGAACCCCTGAGGGCCCCCAGTTCACAGTCGCTTGTGTGGGATCCAGACGAGCTCAGACACTAAGCCTGCTTCTTCCCAGGCACTGGCTCTGTCATCCCAGCTCAGCCTGAGCTGTCCCCGTGTCCCTGAGCTAAGCTGGGACCTAGGATCGTCACAGCCCAAGGCCACGTCAGAAGTGGGTTCTTAGGCTCTCATTTGTAGGGAATTCCACTTATCAAGCCTGGAGAGCTGGGTGGGTCCCGTTTTATCGATGGGATGATGTGTCCCAGGTCACAGGCACCTGGACGGTGTGGAGCCAGCAGTGAGGTGGAGCTGAGGAGCGCTGGAGCTCCCATGAGCACAGGGGCAGCAAGGGGGACATGGAAGCAGAGGAGGCCTTTGGCGGGGGGCAGGCCTGAGCTGTGACTGTCAGGGAAGGACAGGGTGACAGGAGGGAGAGACAAGGCAGCTTTGGGGTGGGAGCAGACTTCTATCCCGGTGGGGACACTCTGAAGGGTGTCCCCACGGAACAGTGGGTCAGGATGGGGGAGGGTGTGGATTGTGGACCTGTACGTTCAAGTTCATTACCAGGGCAGAGCCAGACTGAGGGTATCATGGGAAACCTTCAAATAGCTTTTTAAATATGTGTTCAACATTTACTATTTGGGTATGGGAACAACCATTAATCTAATAATAACCATTATATACTTTTCTCTTTTGTTGGACGTCAAGGACTTTTCTTTTTAATTTCACGTGGCCAAAAGTGCCAATATTTTCCCATTTTTGTGGTTCTTTGATTCCACCGTTTCCATGACTCCGCATGGGCGGTCACCGTCCATCGCAGGCGCACAGACTCACGTATGCCCTGAAAACCAACTCGTCTGTATTTAAAAGTTCTCTCTTCTTGTCCAGTTCTCGTATCAGCAAACTTTTTTGTCATTTTAGGGAAAGTTTATGATCCTTCATTTTCACTTCTGATTTTCTATGTCAAGCAGCTACTTAGAAGGCAAATTGATGGCCCTTATATGGACAGAGAGAAGAGCTCTTTCTCCTGGTAAAACCATGAAGCCATGAGAGTTCCTCAAGTGCCCATGGGCTCCCACACTCCCCAGGGCACAGGGCATGGGGTCAGTTCCTACCAAATGAAGGGAATCAAAAGGACAGGGCATTTTGGTCCAAGCTCGTTGCGCTCTGGTGTCCTTTTGCAGTCTCTCCTGTGCACTTGCCTTGAGCTGAGCTGGAATGGAAGGGCTCTGAGACCGTGGGTTGTGAAAGAGAAGCAGCCGGGTCCCTGCATCACCAACCAGAGAAGCCCTGCGCAGGAGTGTAAGCTGGCTTTCCTTGGGGCTGGAGGGCTGGGGTGTGGCCAGTCACCAAATTTCTTGAGAGGAAAGAACAGGTAGTGGTGTCTGTGGTTTTGTACTCCCACCTTAGGGCACTGTCTGCATCCTGCCCCTTGTAAACGTCAGAGTGGAAACCTGAGTGAACTGCCAACCTCTTCGGAATCAGTGCTCGTTGGACCTATATGACTTATGGTACCATCTAATCAGGAGTAACAACCAATCCTCACAAGCAGTGTAAATGTAGGAAGAGCTGGACTGGTGGGGTGACTCTACCAGCTCAGCAGGTAGCTTCCAACTCTGGGCCCAGAGTGACTGCTCCAGCTCCTGCCATCACATTTCAGTTGACTGGAAGGAGGAACAGGGCAAGGAAGTGCATACCCATTATTTTGAACATCCTTGCCCCAAAGTGGTGCACATCCCTTCTGCTCATGTACAATTAGCAAAACTTAGTCACATGGCCACACCTAGCTCACCTCTTACTAGGCAGCCATGTGCCCAGGTAAATTTGGGAGTGTCTACCACGTGAAGGGGAAGTGGGAGGCTGGAGGCTGGTAGAGACCAGGCAGCCACTGCTGTGGGCTTCCTCTCCACCAGCCCTGGCCAGCTGGCTCTGGTTCTGACCAGGCTCACGCTGGTTGCCCTGGAGAGAAACAGGGCAGGGTGAAGACCTGAGTGAATTTGTTTGCACTTCTCAATATGGGCATAGTAATTCTATTTGTAGTTTTTCAAGGAACCTCCCTACTGTTCTGCATAGTGGCTGAACCAATTCACATTCCCACCAACAGTGCAAGAGGGTTCCCTTTTCTCCACACCCTCTCCAGCATTTATTGTTTCTAGATTTTTTGATGATGGCCATTCTGACCGGTGTGAGATGATATCTCATTGTAGTTTTGATTTGCATTTCTCTAATGATTAATGTTGAGCATTCTTTCATGTGTTTGTTGGCAATCTGTGTATCTTCTTTGGAGAAATGTCTATTTAGGTCTTCTACCATACGACCCAGCAATCCCACTACTGGGCATATACCCTGAGAAAACCATAATTCAAAAAGAGTCTTGTACCAAAATGTTCACTGCAGCTCTATTTACAATAGCCAGGACATGGAAACAACCTAAGTGTCCATCATCGGATGAATGAATAAAGAAGATGTGGCACATATACACAATGGAATATTACTCAGCCATAAAAAGAAACGAAACTGAGTTATTTGTAGTGAGGTGGATGGACCTAGAGTCTGTCATACAGAGTGAAGTAAGTCAGAAAGAGAAAGACAAATACCGTATGCTAACACATATATATGGAATCTAAGGAAAAAAAAAAAAAGGTCCTGAAGAACCTAGGGGTAAGACAGGAATAAAGACACAGACCTACTGGAGAATGGACTTGAGGATATGGGGAGGGGGAAGGGTGAGCTGTGACAAAGTGAGAGAGTGGCATGGACATATATACACTACCAAACGTAAAATCGATAGCTAGTGGGAAGCAGCCGCATAGCACAGGGATATTGGCTCGGTGCTTTGTGACCACCTGTGGGGGGGATAGGGAGGATGGGAGGGAGGGAGATGCAAGAGGGAAGAGATATGGGAACATATGAATATGTATAACTGATTCACTTTGTTATAAAGCAGAAACTAACACACCATTGTAAAGCAATCATACTCCAGTAAAGGTGTCCAAAAAAAAAGGAACAATATTACTAATAAAATACAGGTATACGTCAAAAAAATTAGGGGGCATTACTTCCTGGGAGCCAGCCTGTAACTGGTCGGGGAGACGCGGAGCGGGTTTGACCTGGTCTCTTCCTGCTGCCCCTGAGCCTAACCCAGGCTACATCCATCCCAGGCCACGGGTCCAGGTTTGCGTGACAGAGCATGCAGTCACCTTCACTAGGTCCCCTCCCTGGTGCTGGAGCAGTGACCGTGGGGGATGCCCACAGACGTCGGTGGCGAGCACGCTGGCCCCGAGGAGGAGCTCAGCCTCGTTTACTAAGTGGCGCCGGGTACCAGTTTTCCCTCTGCTCCGCAGCTCAGAGTGCTTTGTTTTGCAGAGTCTGGGTCTCCCTCCCAGCAGAGCTGCAGACAGGTGTCGTGGTGACCGAGTACTGGAAAAGCTGATGCTATAAAGAACGCTCGTGGCCTCGGCCTCATGCTCTGCAGATTAGCGGAGTGTGTGGATAGGGCCAGCCCCCCCGCCCCTCCCCAGGGGCCCAGCTGGGAGCAACTCCAGCTCCGAGACAGCTCTGGGCAGGGGGCAGCGGCGGGAGCCCCCCCTCCGCTAACAGTCATCCCACCGGCCACTCTGCCCCGTCCCCAGCCGAGGAAGCTGCCCGCCGGACCCAGCCGCCTGCTCCCACAGCACGTGGGGGCTTCCTAGGCGTGGGGAGAGCTGGCGGATGGACGCAGAGCCACCAGCACCCGGCCGGCCTCTCTCCTACCCCCGGGGAAGCACCACTGGGGGACACTCACTTCTGTTTAAAAACAGAACAACAGAAAAGAAATACAGAAAGGTAAAATTTTTAAAGTGAAAGTTTCCCCTTGTCCCAGCTAAAATAAACATTTTAAAGAGTTTTGGGTCTAAGATAATTCGTGGAAAGTGCCTGGGATACATTAAAAATAAACCCTCAGCGCTAAGTATGTTTACTGTTTCCTGTTAAGACTACGTGAACATCAATGTTCGTGTGTATGTGTAAAATATTGCCAACCACACAGGACCACGCTGTTCTCATGCGTGTCATTGGTCTTCACGTCAGCGATGTATCTTTGCTGTTAACGGTGTCGTGTTACCTGCGTGTGTCTGGCTGACAGAGCCAGCCTCCCGGGACGGCGCCTCCCAGTCCTGGCCCTCACACAAGGTCAAGGGCACTGACCGTTCACAGGGTCAAAGGCCATGGAAGGGGACCAAGGCTTCCCAGTGAGACCCAGGAGGGAGTGCTCCGGAGAGACGGGGCGCTGAGGTCTGCTCCTGTCTCTGCGGGGCCACAGCCTCCGTAGCATTCGGTCCCCATCTATTGGAGATCAGGGCATCCGTCTTCACGCTGCTCTCTGGCCCTGGGCCCCGCCTTGGCCTGCAGCTGCGGAGGGCCCGTGCCTGTCCTGCTGTGTCTCCTTTGCGGTCCATGCTGCCTCTCACGGGCTCATGTCCTAACTGCTGTGTCCCACTCTCTGGGGCTCATCCTCTCTTTCATCCCGAGGGCCATTTCATGGGTACAGCATCAAGGAGAAAGCCTGCAGCCCCCTGCCCCCTCGGGGATGTTGGGAGCGGGACGCAGACGTGGGCGACACAGATGCGGTGACCACACGCACCCTCTGCGCCCATGCCACTCGGTCAGATGTCGTGAGTCTGTGTGCACGGGGACAGGAGCCTTTGGGGCTGCGTCTCCTGTGGGAGGTAGGACTAGATGGAGGACTCAGCCTCCCTGTGCTCCAGGAGGAAACTGCAGGGGACAAGGGAGCTGATGGATGTCCCTCTCTACTCCAAACGCCGTTGAAATCCTCATCTTCAGGTGTAATAGCTGCATGTGAGCTAATCCCGTTTGCGCGGCATTTCCTAACAAAGGACCCCCTGGGACAACGCAGAAGGCGCAGCATTTCCCGGGGACAGAAATCGATGCCATCGATCTGAGGAGACGGCACCACACGCCCCAAGGCCGAGCCTCCCTCCTGTTCTGAGATTCCCTTCCGCTCTGAGTGAGGAAGGACACGCGGCCCCCACCCTGGAGGTGTGGCATCCCCGCTCTGCGGTGAGCGGTCCACTCTCTGGATGCCAAGGGCATGAGGTGAGCTGGGTTCCAGACACCTGGTCTGGGCCTGTAGGAGAGGAGGCGCTCCCTGAGCTGCCCCCAAGCTGGCCTCTGTGAGCTGGGCCCCGGGCAGTGGGACAGGACGGGAGGGAGCCCAGAGGCCAGAGGCCACCCAGAGGCCCAGGGAACTCCCACTAGGGGCAGCTTCTGTGTAACTGTCTGTCCTTTGACTGCCATGCTCTGTGGTGGCTGAGGACCCCCGAACCAGTTCTGGGTAGTGAAGCCCATGGAGCCCGTCCATCAGTCCATCCATCCATCCATCCACACATCCACACATCCATGCAGACAAACACTCACCCAATGCCTGCCCTGCTCTGCTAGCCACTTCGCCCTGGGGCAGTGACACGTCTCTGCTGTCCGGAAAGCCCTTCACGTCTCCCAGCTCCACTGACGTAATTTTTACAGATAAGGGGATGGAAGCCGAGAAAGAAGTCTGATCCTCCAACTAGTCAGGAGGGCCTGATTCTGGGTCATTTGGTTTGGAACTCGGGGGGTTTGTCCTGGACCATGAAGCCCCATCAATCAGTGATGGAGGAAACGTCTACCATGAGCCTGGGAATGAGGGGGGCTGAGGAGACCCCTCTTGGCCTCACCCACACAGGTCCCAGAAAGGCCGAGAGGGACAGGGTTCTGGACAGGACCAGAGGAGAGCAGGGGCTTCTGGACATTTCAGGACCTGGGAGGGGCCTGGTGGCACATGACATGGGAGTGCTGAGGTCAGGACAGGGAGGGGCCAGGAGGGCCATGTAGGATGCCACGTGTGGCCTGGCTGCAGGGGTCCTCAGGGGCTCGGAAACCCCCCACGGGAGCGACTTTCCAGATGGACTTCCTCCTGTGGACACCCCACGGGCTGTTGTGGACGCCACCCATCAGGTTCTCCTTCTAGAAGTAGCTTTAGAACCTAATTTCCAAGTTGCCTCTGTGCCACAAGCGAATGGGGTCTAATGACCTGGGATGCACACAGATACACAACCCGGGCCCTAAACCCCACAGGAGGGCAGAATGCCGCTGGGAGCCACGGTCCAGACCAATGCAGCCGGTTGGTTTCAGTTAATTCCACTGATTCCAGAGTCTGCGTGGAGCCCCAGCCAGGGGCGGAGTCACCAGTGCACTCGGGTCCCCTACCCCCGAGAAGGGGGCGGGGGAGGGACAGGCTTGAGGGTGAGCTCAGGGCAATGGATCCAAGGTGGATATAAGGAGGGGTGAGGTTTCGGGGCGAGGGTGGCGAACAGTCCAGGCGCCGTGGACCTGGCACAGGGGAGAGAGGACCAGAGCAACGGGGGCGGGAGAAGTGGGGACACATCTCCGGCACAGACAAGGGCGGAGCGGGACGTGGTGGCGGATGCGATCTTGGGAGAGATGGAGCTCAAGGAATGGGCAGCCGTGGTGGTGGGAGGGATGTCCAGGCAGACGCTGAAATGACCGCTTAGAACAAGAAATGTGTGAAGATTAAGGGCCAGGAAGCAGAATGGCGGGAATTGCGCTCAGTGAGAAGTGGGAAGAGCTCACAGGGAGATACGTCCTCCAGTGCCCTAAAGGGCGTCAACTTAGCTTCAAGCCATCTCCTGTTTGTGGGGCAGCCGGGGAACCTCTGTCACCCCCTCCATCCAGGGAAGATGTGGAGGCTGGCGGAGGACAGAGATTTCCCCCTGGAGGAGACAGACGTGCTCTCTGCTCTCCTCGGCAGTGGAATGTAAAATGGGAGATTGTCATTTTCACACTCTTTCCAAGATGAATGTCCCTACCTAAGACTGCCTGGGCTACAGCGAGTGTGGCCGTCTGCCCAGCAATCAGTGACATCTTGAAAGGTCCTCATAACAGAGACATGGAACCTGCAGCACGTGTGGTCCCACATCCCAGGCAGCAGGACCTGAGAGCAAGCAAACGACCAGCTGTGGTGGTGCTTCCCCACCACGTCCGGGCCAGCGTGGCCAGCGGTCACTGTTCTGGGAGAAAAAGAGACAGCACGGCCGCAGGCGTCACACAGACGGGAGAGGGTCCTCCAGCTCAGTGCAGGGGTTTGTAAATCCCAAAGTACCCGCTGCCAGACTCACGCCCCGGCCGCCTCCTGATACAGACTGCGAGGCGGGCCCATGCGCGTGCACCTGCTCAAGTCAGACAATCAATGGCGTTTGAAAAATGAGCCCCACGGGTCAGGCGAGAGTCTCCTTCAAAGGCCATCACTTCACACTAACTACCTTCAATTTCCTCTCGAGTTATTATATTCATAGACCTGTGGACGCACCTCAGCCAGAACAGATGTGTGGCATCTTCCCCAGCATGAAAGGCAGGAGGGTAAAATCCATCATGGTTTTTGCAGGTGTCCAGCAGCCTGGTCTCCCGAACCCCTGAGGCTGACGGCTGCCTTTGCATCCATTTAGACGCAGACAGCTGAGCTGGTCCAGGACCGGCTGGGAGTAAGAAATACACATCGCCTCTCCAGCCAGGCTCGAGGCAGACAGAGGGGCTGAATGGGGTCTGGAAGATGCTGTGGGCTTCCTGCCATGTGCTTGGCAGGGCTGGGGCTCCCGAGGGCTCTTCCAGAGCCAACCTGAATGCGGTAGCTGCAGGCAGCTGCCGGGAACCGCTCTGGCCTTCCCAGGACCCTTCATCTGGTCCCTCGTTCAAAAAGGAGTGAGCACCCCTCCTGGACAGGTGACGTGCCCGGGAGGTGCCTGACCCCCACGCAGGGCGCAGCGTCCTTGTACAACGGGGTTTGTAGGACAGCATTCAGATCTGGGGCTGGGGTAGCAGGCGAAGGCAGATCCTCTTGCTGTGACGGGCTCATCTGAAGCCTCTGTCTCTCCACCGGCTCTGCAAACCAGCGGGTGCTCCCCTTCTCAAGGGCCCTGGGGGAGCCAGGCTGGGAGGGGTTGCAGCCACATGGCCGCCCACTGACTCGGCAGCAGGTAGACGAGCAGGGACTGGGCGGCGGCCGGATGTTCGGAGACCAAGAGTCCGGTGGGCGAAGGGGCCCCTGCGAGCCTGAGGGAAACTTGAATCCTTTCATCTCCACACACGTGGCCGGAAGAGGGGCTTCATCCCTCATGTGTGAACTCAGCCCTGGATACCCCCTCACAGGCACCCCCTCTGAAGCAGGCACCCTGCCCTGCCAGCTGTCTCCCTCTCCCTGGGTGTCCCACACCCGCTGCTTCTGCCAGGCTCTGGGGGTGGGGGCCAGATCCCTGCCAGCGGGGGACGTGAGAGCTAACCCCATCTGCCTCGTAGCTCTCTCTCTGTGTCTTTCCCTCTCTCTGTCTCTCCTCTGTCTCAGTCTGTCTCGGTCTCTGTCTGTCTGTCTGTCTCCCCCTCATTCTATTAGCACAGGGTTGACCAGTCCTCCCTCCGTGACCAAACTGGACCCTCCATGACCCTGCATCGTCCTGTCTGCCCTGCTTCCCAGGGCTCAGCAGTGGGTCCAAAACGGTGACTTGCGACCCATCCTGAGAATGAGAATGAAAATGAATTCAATTTGTGTCCTTTCCTGGTAATGTCTCAGGCGTCTCAAATTGTGAGATGCTATCTTCTCATTGGAGGCTTGTACTTTTTTTTCCCAGGCAGTGTTAGAATTCTAATCCTTCATATTCTGAGAAACATGGTAAGATGAAACACAAATCAGTTCGCCTTTAGCAGTGCTCGGTCTTTGTTCCGGTGAACCTGGCTCTTTTTGAGGCAGGTCCGTCCACAGGTGACAAAGGGCACCGCTTTCGGTGGGATGGGGACTTCTGGTGACACTGTTTCGGCCCCTGTCCAGCCAGGTGGGCCAGGGCCAATGTCCGCAGCCTCGTGGACCCAGCTCTGGGGACAAGAGCCATTGATGAGCACCCGCACTGGGTGTGGGAGGAGCCACAGGGTCCCTCCTCTCCTGGTGGCCCTGCGGCCAGGAGCTCACCCCTGCGTATGCCCCCTGCAGCTTCTCAACCTAGTGATGGTCGCCCTCTGGGACACCCAGACTCAGGGATGGGCTGCCTGGGGACACAGGCTATGAAGCGCCCTGGGCTTTCTCTCCCAAGTCCCACGCTGCTGCCTGGGGTCATCTCCCCCACCATGCACAGCACAGCTGCTCTCTCGCCCTTGGCTCTGCGTGGGTTCCAAGACCAGGGTCCTCCTTGCCCTTCTGCTCACTTGTCCGGAGCCCATGGGCAGCGTGTGTCCTGCACAGACCGTTCCGGGGCACCATGGCGATGGCAAGGCACTTCTGGCACTCTCGGGGCCCTGGGTCTGGGCTGAGCGGTGACCACTGCCTTTGGGAACCTGCCCCATGGAAAATCTGTAGGAACCTATCTCTCATCTGGACACGTGAGCTGAACGGCCAGGCCTTCATGCTGCCCCTGGAGTCTGGGACAGACACTGACCAGGGAGCACATGGTGGTGGGGGGGGGAGAATGGGGGGCCAGGCCCCCAGGCCAATGCAGACTGAGGCACTAGCGGAAGAAACGGCAGCGAGGGCAGCGCTAACTTCCGAGGAAAGCAGCTGTCAGTCCTCGCTGCCGTCCCTGTCGTGCAGGGCGGCAGGGATGGCGTCTCTCTCTCAGAAGGTTGACGACAGAGGCTATAATGTCAGCAGCGGGGTCATTCCCACAGGCTGGGGCCAGTGGGCAGGAAAGGCGTAAAGGTGAGCTCCTTCTGTAACGAGGGTCTTGGGGCAGAAAGAGCTGGATGGAGTTGGGCTTACGTTTCCTGAGAAAGACAGTCAGAGCGAGCACGTGTCTCAGGCCCCTGCCACGTGGAGGCACCTGGGCCCCTGCCCTGGGTTGTGAAGTGGCCCCTTGCTCCATCTCCCTCTCTGGACCCTCAGCCCGAGAGGCCTGGACGGTGTCTTTGTGGTACCTGCACCAGGCCCAGAACGCCCCGGCCACACCAAATACGGTGTGAAGGGGTGAATTATAACCACATCCTTCCCCAGGCTCTGCTGAAGGGGCCCCGCGGGGCTGACTCCTCGGGCCAGCCCTCTGCTGGGATCTTCCTGTGCTACTCAGTGAGTGCAGATTTATTTGGAAAGAAGGTTTTTGAAAAAAATCAAGTTAGACTGAAGCTGTTAGGGTGTACACTAGCCCAATATGACTGGTGTCCCTATAAAAAGAGGAAATTTAGACCCAGAGACAGACACAAGGGGAGAACGATGTGAAGTCGGGAAGAAGGCCTTCCAAGTGTCAAGAAACCCCTGGTGCTGAAGTGGGAGGGGGCGCTGGACGGACCCTCCCCGCAGCCCGAGGGAGCCAGCTCTGCAGACAGTGGGGTTCTGGACATCCAGCCCCCAGGCCGCGAGAGATCTCTTTGCTGTGGTTAAAGCCCTTCAGTCTGTGGTCCTTTGTTACGACAACCCTAGAACACCGATGTGGATATATTGGGGAGGAAACGAGCATGTATAAATATTGTCTTCCAGTATGAGCAAGATAAATCTGTCCTTTCATTTATGTCTTCTTTATTGTTAATCACGTTTTCCAGTTTTTGTTATAGAGATCTGCACATCTCTCCTTAGATTTATTCCTAAGCATGCTATGCTTTTAACAAAATTTTAAATAGAAATTTAAAAATTTTCATTTTCCTTTTGTTTGCTTCTAATGTATGGAACTGTAATTGAAATTTGTAATAAATATATCCTATGAAGTTGTTAAATTCACTTATTTTTCTTCTTAAATCTATGAGTACTCTGACAGATTTTTAAATTCTTGGTGATGATGTATTACTCTCAGATATATTGAAGGATTTGATTTCCTAGTATTTTGTTAAGGGTTTTCTACTCCACGTTCGTTAGGAATATCGGTCTCTAATTCTATTTTCTTGTAAAATCTGCGTCAGGTTTTAGTATCAGATCGATGTTGGACCTGTGGGCAAGTGTTTCCGTCTTCTTTATTCTTTGAAAGAGTTTCTGTACAACGGGTATTATTTCTTAAACATATGTTAAAATGCCCTAATAAAGCATGAGTTTCTGGAAATTTTTTTGGTTGGAAGTTTTTTTTTCAGATTTTTAATTTCTTCTTTTCTTAGTTTTGATAAGTTGTGCTTTTCACATATTTTTTCCACCTTAGCTAAGTTGTAAAATTCATTGGCAAAAGTTGTTCATGGCATTTCTTGAATATCCTTTTATTGTGTAGCCAGGTGCTTTCATCCTTGATGGGTAATTTGTGTTTTCTAACATTTTAATTCATTAATCTAGCTAGAAGTTTATCAATTACACCAATCTTTTCAAATAACCTACTGACTTTGTTCATTTCCTCTATTGTCTGTTTTTTATTTCATCAATTGCTACTGACATTTTTATTATTTTCTTCCTTCTAATTCTTTTGGTTTAATTTGCTTTACCCCATAACTCCTTAAGATAGAATTATATATAATTTAATTCAATATTTCTTCTTTTTAAATCAAAAACTTTTTTCCTGTTAAGCTGTCGTTTTTTTCACTTCACACTTTTTATTTTTTAATACAACTTTTAAAGGTTACACTTTCACTTTAAATCTATGAAATTCCCTCTAAGTACTGAGTTAACATCCCCCCAATTTTTATATGTGTGTGTTCGTTACTATTCAGTTTAATTTTCTCTAATATTCCTTGTCATTTCCCTCTCTGACCCATGAATTATTTAGAAGTGTCATTCAATTTCCACATATATGGGTGCTTATAAATAACAATCTTGTAATTGATTTTAAGTTTAATTCTCTTGTGCTTAGAAAATATAATTTGTATGATTTCAGTTCTTTGCACTTCATTGAGATTTATTTTAAGGCTTAATTTACTATGTGTTTTGATGACGATTCTGTGAACACTTGTCAACAGTGTGGACTCTAGTTTTGGTTGGTAGTGTTCCAGAAATGCTCATCAGTTTGAACGGGTGGTACTGTGGTCACATCTTTTATACCTCACTAATTTTATTGTTATTGTTTTTACCTACATGATCTATTGATTACTGAGAGAGGACCGGTAAGACCTCCCTCTCCATTGTGCGTCTATTTTCTCTTTTAATTCTGTAGTTTTTTGTTTCAAGTATTTGAACCTCATTTTGTGTGTGTGCACACACGTGAAAGATTGTTATCTTTTGAATGAATTCATCTTCCTTGCATTACATAATGCCCCTCCTTTTATCTGCTACTCTTCCTTGTCTCAGCCCTCTGTGTCTGATATGACTTTAGTCAATAGTGTTTCCATTGTATACCTCTTTTACTTTTTTAAATATTTATTTTTATTGAAATAGAGTTGATTTACAGTATAATATTAGTTTCAGGTGTACAACACAGTGGTTCAATATTTTTATAGATTATATTCCATTTAAAGTTGTTACAAACTAATGGCTGCATTTCCCTGTGCTGTACAACATATCCTTGTAGCTTATTTAGTTGTCCTTACTTGTAACTCACCTGCTTATTTGCATTTAAATTGCAACTGTTATAAACAGTTAGTGGTGCTTTTCTTCCACTCCAATTGTCCCTGACTTTTAACGGAAGCATTTAGTTCATTTATAGTTAAAGGAATAGTTGACTGATCTGTTTTAATTCGACTATCTATCTGTTTTCTATTCGTCCCATCTATTCTTTGTTCCTCCTTCCTGCCTTATTTCGGATTGAATATATTTTACTATTCTTTACCTCATTAAGTATGCTTTATATATGATAAGATGCACCAGTCTACAGTGTATAATCTCGTGAATTTTGTCATTACCACCACCGCCACAATCAAGATATATAATGTTTCCGTCAACCCCAAAGTCTCCCGTGCCCTTGGCCATCAAGTCGCTCTCCCACCCCAGCCCCCCACGAAGGCTGACCTGCTTTCTACCGATACAGTTCTGATGTCTCTAGAATGTTATATCAATCGAGTCATACAGTATTGGTGTTTCACATCTGGCTTCCTTCATTTAACATAATCGGCCATGTAGATATGCAGCATCGGTAAATATCATTATTTTATTGTTTTATTGCTGACTGGTATTCCATAATATAGATACACCACAATGTGTTCATTTATGCACCACTTGGTGGGCATTTGGGTCCTTTGCAGTTTCCAGCTCTTCAGATAAAGCTGGTCTGCATGAATATTGGTGCACAGCTCTTGGAGTGGGCATATGTTTTCACTTTTCTTCAAGAATACCTAGGATTGGAATTACTGGGTCAGGCAGTAAGTGCACATCGAGCTTTACAAACCCTGCTGAACTACTTTCCAAATGCCTGTCCTGCTTTGCATCCCCACCAGCAGCACATGAAAACTCCCCCTGCTCTGTATCCTCAGCAACACTTGGTATTTTCAGTCTTTTAAATTTTCACCATCCTAGTGGGTGTGAAGAGGTATATCATTATGGTTTTAATTTGCATTCTTCTAAAGGCTAACGACGTTGAGCATCTTTTCATATGCTTATTAACCACAGGTTTATCCTCTCTGGTAAAGCATCTGTTCAAATATTTCCCCATTTCTTAAATGTTTTACTTATCATCTTATTATTGCGTTGTGAGAGTTCTGTATATATTCATGATAGAAGCCTTTCATATATGTTTTGCCACTTTTTTCTCCCAGTCCGTGGTTTGCCTTTTCATTTTCTTGCTTTAATTTTGATGAAGTCTCATTTACAATTTTAAAAAATTTACAGTTCACGTGTTTACTACCCTATTAAGAAATCTTTACTTAACAAAAGGCCAGTAAGTGTTTCTATTAAGTATTTTTCCAGAAGATCCATAGTTTTATCACTTCCGTTTAGCTCTATTATCTATTTCAAGTTACTTTTTCTATATGGAGTAAAAGGTTGAGCTTCATTATTTTTTCATATAGATATGTATTCTCGGCGATTCTTTGTTGAAAATATCAACCTTTCCCAGTGAATTATCTCAGTGTCTCTGTCAAAAAATCAATTAATCGTATTTCTGTAGGTCAGTCTCTGGACTTTCTATTCCGTTTCATTGATCTATGTGTCTATATTTGCCACGTTGATTCTGTTTGCTGCTTTGTAATAAGTCTTGAGAGCGGGTGGTGTAAGTTCTTAAACTTTGTTCTTCTTTTTCAAAATCATTTTAACTCACATAGCTCCTTTGCATGTCTACATAAACTTTAGAGTAAGCTTATTAATTTCTACAGAAAAAAGGTCATTGGGATATAGATGGAGATTTCATTAAGTAAGTGAATTTATTGAGAACTCATAATTTAACTATAATTTTTATTCCAACTCATGGTCATGATTTATTTCTTCATTTATGTAGTTGTTTATGGTAGGCAGAATTACACCCCCCACCCCCACCCAGATGTCCGTGCCTTAATCTCTAGAAACTCTCAGAATGTTAGCTTACATAGCAAAGGGGACTCTGAGATCCTTGAGAGGAGGAGATTATCCTGAATTATCCAGAGGGGTCCTGTCTAATCAGATAAATCTTTAAATTTGGAGAATCTTTCCCAGCTGTGGTCAGAGGGAGATGTGGTCAGTGGAAGAAGAGTCAGGGAGACATAGCTTTGCTGGTTTTGAAGAAGGAGGAAGGGGCCATGAGCCAGTGAAAGCGGAGGGCCTGCAGGCACTGGAAAAGCAAGAAAACAGATTCTCCTCTAGAGCCTCCAGAAAGGAATACAGCCCTGGTGACACCTTGATTTTAAATAATGTAAGCATATTTTAAATATTGTAAATAGCTATTATAAATACATTTTTTTAAATTTCAGCTTTCAATTATTTGTTTCTAGCATTTAGAAATACAATGGCTTTTGTAAATTGACCTTAAATCCAGTAACCTCACTAAATTCACTTACTAGTTAGAATAGCTTTCTTTTGTAGGTTCCTTGAAGTTTTCTACAAAGATGATTGTGCTGCCTGCAAATAAAGACCGTTTTACTTCTTTCACTCCAATCTGTAAGAATTTTATTTCTTTTTCTTGCCTTATTGGATTGGCTAGGACCTGCAGGACAAGTTGTTGAGAGAATGGACATCTTTGTCTTATTCCCAGTCTTAGGGGGGCTTTATTCATTCCTTTGTATTATGTTAGCTGTAGAATTTTTGTGTATGTCCTTTATCAGATTGAGGAAGATTCCTATTATTCATAGTTTGCTGAGTTTTTATTTATTTGTTTGTTTTATGAATGCCTTTAAAATTTTGGCAAATGTCTCTTCTGTATTCCATTTGTTTGTTTATTTGTTCTCTGATAATATAGTAAATTACATTAATTGAGTTTCTAATATTAAACCAACTTTGAATTCCAAGAGTTAATTTCATTTGGTAATGATGTATTATCCTTTTAATATATTGATGGATTTATTTTGCTAAATATTTTAAAAGACTTTAACATCTTTATAATGGATGTTGGTCTGTAGTTTCCTTTTCTTTTAATGTCTTTGTCTGATTTTGATATCTGAGTCATGTGCCTTAATGCACTTTTCTTCGTGTTTCTTAGACTTAGGTTTGTTGGATTTCTTGGATTTGTGAGTTTATAGTTTTTATCAATTTGGAATAATTACTTAAATATTTGTTTTGTCCCCCAAGCCTCCTAGATATTATCTCAGAAAAGTTATTGTTTACTTGTTTTATTTTTTTCAGGATTTTATCCTCTTTGTGCTTCATTTTGGTTTGTTTCTATTAGATCACTAATGCTATTTTTGTACAGTGTCTAATCTGCTTTTAATCCCATTTAGTAAACTTTTCTTTTGAGACACTGTTTTCCATCTCTAGAAGTTTTGTTATTTTTGTATATATACGTATACGTCTTCCATTTCTCTCCTAATGTACTCATGTTTTTCTCCATCTTCTGAGATGTAAGGAGCACATTCGTAACAGCTATTTTAACACCCTTGTTTGTTATTCTACTATTTGCATTAGTTCTGTGCCTGTGTTTATTATTCAACATTTGGTTAAAAATACGAGGTATGCAAAGAAGCAGAAAAAGTGTTAAATGTTAAACATTGTGAATTTTAGGTTGTCTTTTGCTGAATTTTGTTGTGTTCCTTAAATGTTGTTGGAATATGGCCTGAGATGCAGTAAAATTATTTGGGATCAGTTGTACCATTTCTTGACATCTTTTAACTCCTTCGACGTGCGTCCAGAGCAATCTCTGGGGCTCTGGGGATGACTCAGCCTCACTGCTGAGTGAGGCCTCTGTGCAACATCCTCTGTATCATGAGATCGTTCAGCTCCTGTGGTGGGAATGTAAACTCTGTCCAGCCTCAGGGAACCCCAGGATCTGCCTGCCTTTCCTGTGAGTCCCCTTCTCATATTGTGTGCAGGTCACTGCTCAGCCAAAGACTCAAGGGGACCCCTCCATAGATTGATCATGTTCTTCCTTTCTGTAGATACCTCTTCTCTGGCATTTCGTCTCACAGATTCTATTCACCTTGCTATCTGGAGGGGTGGGATAAAGAGGGTGGGAGAGAGGGAGGGAGACGCAAGAGGGAAGAGATATGGGAACATATGTATATATATAACTGATTCATTTTGTTGTAAAGCAGAAACTAACACACCATTGTAAAGCAATTATACTCCAATAAAGATGTTAAAAAAAAAAAAAAGAAGTGGGTGAAATGGGTCTCAAGGAGTTAAAATCAAGGTGTGGGCAGGGCTGCCTCCCTCAGGGGCTCCAGGGGGGAACCTGTTTCCTGGCCTCCCCAGCTTCTAGAGGTGCCGCATCCTTGGTTGTGGTCCCTTCCTCCTTCCTCGGAGCCAGCACTGGCTGATCCTCTCGTGATGCCGTCCCTCTGGGTCTGACTTGTGCCGCTTCCTTCCCATTTAAGTGCTCCTGTGACCAGACTGGGCCCACCCAGATAAGGTCCTTAACTTAATCACATCTGTTGGGACTAACATATACACACTACTATATATAAAATAGATAACCAACCAGGACCTACTCTATAGCACAGGGAACTCTGCTCAATATTTTGTAATAACCTGTAAGGGAAAATAACCTGAAAAAGAATATAGATATTCATATATACACTTATATATTATATCTGTATCTACATGTACACTGGTGACACGGGCAGCTCTGAGTCCAGTTGAGCTGAGTCTCTCATCCGATTCAGTCCTGCTGTGGTTTTGCCAAGTCACACCTTCCCTTCTTTGTCAGGATGATGCCGCAGGAGGTTGAGCTGAAGTTCAGAATCCTTGTTTTACCCACGGATTCAATTCTAACAGGGCTAGAAAGTCAACCAACCCAAGAATACACAGATATACGTACTTTTTACCTGCTTCCCTGCCCCTCTTCCACTTTCAATTTCTCTGTGAAACTTGGAAGTAGGTGGGGAAAATCATTTTCAGATTAAAAGACTTTTTTTTTTTTTTGCGGTACGCAGGCCTCTCACTGCTGTGGCTTCTCCCGTTGCGGAGCACAGGCTCCGGACGCGCAGGCTCAGCGGCCATGGCTCACGGGCCCAGCCGCTCCGCGGCATGTGGGATCTTCCCGGACCTGGGCACGAACCCGTGTCCCCTGCATCGGCAGGCGGACTCTCAACCACTGCACCACCAGGGAAGCCCCAAAAGACTTTTTTTTAAAGTCAAACCTTTATTCATGTTTTTGCTGCACTGGGTCTTCGTTGCTGCGAGCGGGTTTTCTCTAGTTGTGGCTGGCAGGGGCTACCCTTTGTTGTGGTGCACGGGCTCTAGGCACACAGGCTTCAGTAGTTGCAGCACATGGGCTCAGTAGTTGTGGTGCACGGGCTTAGTCGCTCCGCGGCCTGTGGGATCTTCCCATAGCAGGGATCGAACCCCTGTCCCCTGTATTGGCAGGTGGATTCTTAACCACTGCGCTACTAGGGAAGTCCCAAAAGACTTATTTTTGAATACGGTGTTTCCCAGATCCGATTCCTTTCCCTCTCCCCTTGGATGTCTAAGGCTCGACTTAGTTTCACCTTCTTGTTGAAAACTCTCCGTCTGAACCAGACTGGTCCTCTGTCCACATGAAGCCAGCCCTGGCCCCTCTTCCCTGGGGTGGAAGCTGACACAGACATCTCCTCACCTATGGAGACACATTTTTCTTTGGAATTCAGACTTTCAAGTCCTATGGCCACTCTGTTTTGCTGCCACCGTTGAAAGTTATTGTTCCTTTTGTGTCCCTTTTTCCTTCTTGTTGCAGGCAGAGGCAGGAGTCAACACCGAGAGTTTTCTTTACTAAATGGCTGCTGTACTTTCCTCTCTGACCCACTGGCCCAGGCATCTATGGATCAACAGAGACATGTATTCGATTGAATCAACGTTCCCTGAGAACTACTGTCGACCAGGCACCACTAGACTGCACAGTTGCATCCACTTCTTCACATTGGAGCTGAAGGCCTTTCTCTTTCCTCACTACCATCCTCAGAAGATGGATTCATTGGTGAGCTCCTGGGTACAAATGCAGCAGAATAACCAGTGTAACACATCCCCCATGAGCTTCTGTCACTTACTTAGGTCCAAACAGCCTGAGACTTGGGTTCTATCATTTTAACTTGCATTTTTCCTGGTGCCTGACAAAAATTTAATGAAGTTCTAAGGCCCATGCCAGATAGAGAAGACGGGGACCTCTTCACTGGTGGAGTTTATGTGCACAGTAGGTACCTAGAAACGCCACACTGAACCCAGGGGAAACGACAGACGTGAGTCAATGCTACTTCTAGAAGTGGGTACGAAGTTCTCTTTCCCGTCTGCCCTTGACCTGCAACAGGGGCGCTTGGACGCCAACCCCACCCCCTTCCAACATGGGGACCCAAGGTGGATGGCTTTTTATATGGAGGTTTTCTTGTTGTTGTTTTCTGCCTAAACTTATTTTTATCTGATGTGCTCATTTTAAAACAAATTCATGATGATAAAATTCACACATCATCAGTGTCCCCAGAAAAGAATCACCTGCTCATTTCAGCATGATTTCCTGCAGCTCCTCCCGTCCTCCCTTTGTGTGTGATGGGTGCATGCACAGAAGTGGGCTGGGCCCCTGCCTACGACTTCCATCCCGCCTTCCCTCTTGAGGTGTCCCTGTGAGGATGACACCGGGATTTTGAGGATGCTCTGGTGCCCCTGTTGCTCGGCACGTCTGTTGATGGGATGCGGCCTCGAGCCAGCAGCTGGCTGCCCTGCTAGATGTTTGTCCTGGGCAAATTGCTACCTCTTTAAACGATGGTGTCCTCATTTCTAAAATGGGGCTAAGTAACTAGACCTCATTTTAATGCTGAGGGGAAGGTTAAATGACAGTGTGTGTTCATCGTTTACATAGAATAAATACTGAGTAAATGTTCACTGGTTCACTTAGTAAATGCCCCTGGACGCTTCTTGTGCCTGGGCCTGGGAGGACACACTGAACAAAGCCGAGTCCTTATTCACAGGACACTTTCCTTCTGATGAGGGAAAACTCAGGAAACAGGTAACGGTTTTTATGCTTGACGACAAGTGATGTAAAGAAAATGAAACCTCGCTCTGGGGAGCTGGCAGTGGCGGGTAGCAGCATAGATTTTACATTTTCCCCAGTTCACCTAAAAACGAGTAATGAGATAGCAAAATTGGTGGAGTATAGAAAACACTACAGAAGGCACTTTTGCCAACTGAGACCCACGGGGCCCAGCCCCCGGCCCGGATGGCGCTGCAGGGAGAATTCTGAGCCCTAAGTTGGGTAGCCTGCAAGGTGAGCCTGGTTTGCCCGGCCTGAGGCTGACCCGGGGCCTTCTGACAATCAGACAGCAAAGAGTCCACAGCTGCAGGATTCAGGGGCTGCCTGGACTGGACGAGGCCACCGCTGACCCCAGACGACACAGCCTGTGCCTCCGCAGAGTAAAAACTGCAATTGATCAAGGCCCCTTCCAGTAATGGTACGAAAAGAAAACTCAGTGGAACAGCAGAGAGGAAGCTGTTTTCTTGAAAATTAGGTAACTCACATGGAAGAGTCCAATCTCGACCCGTAGAGAATACACACTTTCCAGACCACATCGTCACACGTGGTGGATGTGAGAACGCAGCTCCTTACAAAATGTGTTCAGCTAATAAAGGAAAACAAAATGACGGGGTGCAAATATCACCGTTATCTCCCAGCGAAGCCATGCGTCTAAGTGGTGAGTGTCAGTAATGCTAACGGCAAAAAGAGAAGGACGCCAGATGCCAGGTGCCTCCTTGTGAGAGAAGCAACTGTGGTCTGGCCCAGGTGGTGGTCCCTGAGCCCAAAGACGCTTTAGACTCCCCGGAGATGTGGAGGACAGGGGGACACACAGCTCTGCACCACGAAGGTGCAGTCAGCAAAATCCTGATGATGGCAAACCCTACCGATCGAACGCCGCGGCTTGTACAGCTGATAAATTAAGGAAAAACAGAGACTGGCGGCGGGGGTTGGGGGTCAGCTGTCGATTAAAAGAGACATGAAAGTTCAAGTAAAAGGAAAGACGGGGCTTTCACATCGAGGGATGCGCACTTAGTGATAACACCATAGAGCAAGATGAGGGGGTGATTATTCCAAAAGTCGGGATGCCTGGGGGAACTGGGGTATTTCTCAGAATGGAAACAGCAGAGAAACCCAGGTTTGAGGTAAGTTACGACTTTCAGCTCGTATGTGTTAACTCTGAGGGTCTGGATACTGGCATGAGGGTGCCGGACAGGCACCTGGGGACACGTGTGTGCAAGCGTAGCTGGCTGGACTCAGCCTGACCCTACGGAGAACTTCGGAGCCTGGACTGTGCCTCGCAAGTTCCCTGGTATCAGTGGTCCCGGAGGTGGGCGTGGGGCAGCACCCCCAGGCATCTCCAGGCTCCAGTCAGGGAAGGGCCCTCTGCCTGTGGTGGCTGGGTGGGTGCACCGGCCGGTCAGGGGGAGCCGTGTGGACGAAAGCTGTGGTCACGCTCCCAGAGAAGCCCGCCCGCTTGGGGACCCACTCCTGGGACCCCGGCAGGGTGTTAGAACTTTGTTTTAATTTCCTGTGTAGTTTATGAGAGAAATCTATTTTTTAACCCTAATGGAACTTAAGCAACCATAAACTCCTTTTCAGGATAGATATGGCTTCAGAACAGCACTGTGTCCCAGAGCCAACCCTGCTGGCCTCCTTGGAAAGGTTTTGGGAAGACCCGCGAGTGGAGAGCTTCTGCACACAGCCCTCGAGGCTCCAGCCGTCCCGCTCTGCACAGCGATGCCGCTCGTCACACGCGTCGGCATCCTCTGTGGGTGCCGTGGTTCCAGCAGAGCTGGCTGAAGCTCCGTGGCCCGGCTATGCCGCCCACCCCTGAGGATGTGCTGTGCTGGCCACCACGAGCTCCAGCCAGAGCCTGGCCTCCCGGGCCCGCTGTGCAGCCTCAACCCTCAGGGCTTCTGTCCCCTGGGGAAGCGCCGCTCCCAGCACCCTGGAGAGAAAGACTCAGGCCCAAGCGCACCTGGGACCCGTCTCAGGGAAGAGACTCTGCGGCTGGGGAGTCTTATAAGAGAACTGGGTTATTTGTGTGTGTGTGCTGGGGGGAGAGACGGACAGACAGACAGACACACACACACACACACACACACACAGAGGGTCCCTGCTAGCAATCTCATCTCTGAAGGGCTGTCCTGTGGAAGAGGAAATACTGTGGAGCCGGGGTCGGGTGGGTAGCAGGGTTCAGGAGGAGAACTTGGGCGGGGCTCCCGAGGAAGTGGGCTTCCTGGGAAAGAAGGAATACCCGTCAGCCCACGGGGATGGGGAGGGGGGAGGCTTCCTCTCGCCGGCTGGTTGAAGAGGCAGGAGAGAAAAGGTCTGTCCCCAGGGGGAGGTACAGTGGGTGGCAGCTCTGGACCCTGTGACATGTAGATTGGGGGGCTACAGACGCCCTGGAGCCGGGTGCTTTGCCTGAATCATGCCCAGCTAAAAGGGTTCACTGACCTGCCTGCTGCCTTACAGGACATCAGGCAACTGTCTGAAAGGCACCTCGGCCCAAATTGGCTGGATTTGCTCTTGTTTGGACATTGAACAGATGCAGGCTTGGGCACAAGTCCTGCACCCAGGCCTGGAAAGGTCTCTTGCACTCAGGCCCTCCTCCAACGTCCTGATGCTGGGGGCAGGCGTGCTGACCACCCAGGCTGTGCTATGGAGTGGGGGGACCGTGGAGCCCAGGCTTTGCACAGGTAGGCGTCTCCTTCAGGGCAGAGAGCCTCCCCTGGTGGGAACTGTGAGCGCATTTGTGGAGTCAGAGTCCCCGGGGGCACAGCATGGAAGCCCCTAGAGGCCTCCCTTCGAACCGATGGCATTTTAGTTTGCAACCAATTCCCCATCACTTTGCTCTCCCAAAGTTCTGGGTCCTACAGAAATAAAAGAACAAAAGCCCATTGAATATCGTTCGTCACAGACCTTGTGACTCAGAAAACGAAACACATTCATTCCCTCTCAATTCTCCTTCCCCAGGTCAGGTTTCACAAAGGAGTTGTTGATGGATTCCGTGAATGGGGTCTGGCGTGCTGGCCTGGCTTTCCTCGCGATAAATATTCATGTGAAGAGGAGAGACAAAGAAAGTGAGGTTCAAATACAGGCCACGCTTGTGCGCAGCCCGGGCCCCCCAGAGCCTGCGGAAGTGCCACAAAGGATGCTCGGCGCACTGGCCGCCTTCTGCGCACCAGTCAGAGCCAGCTTCTCCTGAGATGTGGGCTTTGTGACCACAAAGAGCCGGGATGAGCTCTGAGATGTTGGGGGAGAGGAGACTCCGAGCTGATGCGTTTTGCTCGCGGGGTGTTGGGCAGGCATGTAGGAAAGTCTGCAGAACGCCAAGCTCATCGGAGGACCTGTGTGCTTGAAGCATCTCAGGTGAGCAGGTCCCCTCCCGGAGCCGAGACTGAGCACTGAAGTCGGAGAGGAACAGACAAGGACCACCTGGTTGAGCTGCACCATATAAATAGCTTGGAAGCCCTCACTCCCATCCTTGCAAGAACGGTGCTGGACAAACTGAACATCAATGACTTCTCGGAGCCTCTGAGAACTGAGCTGGCGGGAAATCACCACCTGACGTTGGAGAGACAGGTGAATCCAGACCTCTGCTCACCTGGACGGTGGCTGCCTGAGCTGCACGCTGGTGTGAACACATCCATGGCCACTTGGACAGGATCTTGGGGGCGACTTGATAGCAGCCTATTCATAATCACCCAGAACTGGGAGCCACCAAGGTGTCCTGCAGTAGCTGATGCGTAAATATATGGTGGTCCCTGAAGACAACAGAATATTATTCAGCCCTGAAAAAAATGAGCTATGAAGCCACGAAAAGGCATGGAGGGAACTGAAGTGCACATCGGTAAGCGAAAGAAGCCAAACTGAAAAGACTACAGACTTTTGTGATTCTAACTCTATGACATTCTGGAAAAGGCAAAACGAGAGAGACAGTAAAAGGGTCAGTGGTTATGGGAGGTTTGAGGCAAGCAGGGAGCAGAGAATATGGGGCTCACAGAGGACACTCAGGGCAGTGAAGCTACTCTGTAGGGTACCGTAATGGTGAATTCACGGAATCATACATTTGTCTAAACCCATACCCCCTGGATGAATACTGTGGACTGCAGTTAATAATGATGTATCCGTCCTGATTCATTAATTGTAACAAATGGACTGCACAAGTACAGTTAATAATATGGAACACTATTTCCAGGAAGAGGGGGTGGAGTGGGTGTATGGCACCCTCTGTACTATCTGCTGAGTTTTTCTATAAATCTAACATGCCCTAAAAAGGTAAAATCTGTATAAAATAGTACATGAAAGATCCTAGATAAGATCAAGGTGCCTTGGGCTTCCCTGGTGGCGCAGTGGTTGAGAATCTGCCCGCCGATGAAGGGGACACGGGTTCGAGCCATGGTCCGGGAGGATCCCACATGCCACGGGGCAACCGGGCCCGTGAGCCACAACTACTGAGCCTGCGCGTCTGGCGCCTGTGCTCCGCAACAAGAGAGGCCGTGACAGTGAGAGGCCCGCGCACCGCGCTGAAGAGTGGCCCCCGCTCGCCGCAACTAGAGAAAGCCCTCGGACGGAAACGAAGACCCAACCCTGCCAAAAATAAATAAATAAAAATAAATAATTAAAAAAAAAAGAAAGATCAAAGTGCTTTGAACTGTCCTCCTCTCTTCTCTGTACATCCCCAGAATCTTCCTTAAAATGAAACTTGGGTTTTTCCCACCCCTTTTTTTCTGTAGTTTAAACAATGTAACACACGCATCTTTTGTTTTACCCTTTATGCCAAAGGTAACACACTACACTTAGATCTTGCAGTTTGCTTTTTCAGTTCCCACTATGTTGTGAGATCTCTTCTCCTTGAGGCACATAGTTTATTCGTTTAAACGACAGTAAATTTTTCCATTTTGTTATGTTCCAACTTACTTACCCATTTTGCCGCTGATGGGCATGTTGGTTGTTTCCACATATTTGCTGTAACTAATGATGCCGCCTGAACGTTCCTGATTGTTTCCCCCCGGCGCGTGGGTGGGTTGCTTTAGAGGTGGCCCGTGGAGGGGGCACACACAGCTGTAGTGTCACTCATCAATTTCACTCGGCCGCACCGTGGCCCTCCTCCCGTGAGCACGTCGTCACCCATATCTGTGATTGTCTGTTTGTTATTAACCTGAAGTGTCCAAGGTTGTCTCATCATTTTAAATACGAATGAGATTAAATTGTCCCATATGTTTGTTCGGCATTGGAATTCCCTCTTGTCTGAATTGTATATTTATATCTCTCCTTTTATTTCTTATTACTTTTTTTTCTTTTTCCTGATGCTTCGTAAGAGTTGTTTGCGTATTCCAGATAAAAGTCTTTATTGATTTTATTGGCTAAAAAATCCCCTCCTGCTTTATTATTAATGGTGGCTTTGCTGTAGAAAGTTTTCATTTTGATGTCATGAAATACATTATTCATTTCCTCTAGGTTTTGTGCTTTTGTGTCTTATTTAAGGAATAAGAATATGAATAAGAAAATACATTTTCTTCTAGGATTTTAAAGTTTAGATCTGTATGCCATCTGGAATTCATTTTCGTGTGTGGCTTGGGAGAGAGAGAAAATTTTATCTTCCCATATGGCTACCCAGTTATTCCTGCCTGGTTTATCAAATAGCCCGCACATTCTTCACTTATTTGTAGGGACATCTTAGTCATAAGCCAAGTGTGCGTGTAAGTGTGCAAATGTTCACAGACCCTGTCTCTATCTCACTGACGTATTTATTACACCTGCCCCGAGGCACGAGGTTGTTCAATGCTTTCTGTAGTATTTATATCCCTGAAGTGGGCAGACCTAATCTGGCCATGAACATGTCTTTGTTTTGTTTATTTTCTTAAATTCTTCTTTCCTTTCTCTCTTTCTAGAAATGTAAGACTTGTTAACAAAAATAATCAATAAACACTCTATAATAAGAATAGAAAAGAGTTTTATTTGAGCCAAACTGAAGACGATAGATTGGAAGCCTGCTTCCCAGATGACTCTGAGAAACTGCCTCAGAGAAGCATGGTCTCCAGCACCGTTTTATATCTTGTCAGAACAAAGAACATTAAACAAGTCAGGGATACATTTCAAAAAACACACACACACGGGACAGCATGTACACAAGCGAGTCAGCAGGGCCCTGCACCTGGGAAGGGAGTCATCATCAAAGGAGGACCAGCCCTGGCATCCTAGGAAGGGAGGCATTTAATCTTTATTTTTAACTTGGGCCTTCTTTACTGTTGGTCAATGTGTCCTCTTACGTAACGATGAAAGCAGATGTACAATGTCTTTTTGATGGGCCACAAACAGACTATTTTAGTTGGCAGCAGATTCAAGTGAACTCATGTATGAGCCGGGAGGACTTCCTATATCTCCATATGTGAACGTTTTTTATGAGGCTTTCCTAGCTCCTTCAGGCTGGGTCACGAGCTCCCACATCTCTGCAGTTCCACCGTGACAGCACTTTGTGGACACAGCATGTGTGTCCATCTCCGGCCGTACGTTCGGGACTCGGGACACAGCGCCCAAAAGCAGGACGTGGCAGAGGATACTGATAATGATAGCAAATGATGCTCAGAGCAGCGGCCCCTGAAACGCTCCTACAAGCCAGACATTGTCTGAAGCGCTTGGTGTGTATTAACTCCATCCTCACAAGAGCCCTCCGAGATAGGTGTTACGTATTGTTCTCACTCCTGAGATGAGAAACTCAAGCAAGGGCTGGCAAGGTGGCCCCAGCAGGATCACACCTGGGCTGGACGCCCTGCTCCCGGCTGCTGAACCAGGCTCCTGGAGACCCATACCTATGCGGGTGTGAGTACTCTATGCGCATGCGTGTGTATGAATGTGTACATGAATATGCATATAAACTTCATGCATATGTATGCGTATGTTTTGTTGGAAAAAGTAACACTTCAGCATGGCTAATATATCAAACAGTTCAAAGGTTATGCAAATAAAAGCCAGTCGTTTTGCACCCGAGATGCCCTTCCCCTTCCCAGAGGT